>NW_007726371.1:6013-77483 GCF_000696425.1 Galeopterus variegatus | reverse complement strand
AAAAAAAAAAAAAAAAAAAAAAAAAAAAAAAAAAAAAAAAAAGATCAATGAAACAAAAAGTTGGTTTTTTAAAAAGATAAATAATATTGAAAAGCCTTTAGCAAGGCTAACAAATAAAAGAAGAGAGAAGACCCAAATAACAAAAATTATAAATGAGAAAGGTGATATTACAACTGATACCTCAGAAATACAAGGATTCATTAGAGACTACTATAAACAACTATATGCCAACAAATTTTTAAATTTTGAGGAAATGGATAAATTTCTGGACACATGCAAGCTATCAAAACTAAGCCAAGAAGATATAGAAAATCTGAACAGACCAATAGCAATAAAAGAGAATGAAGCTGTTATCAGAAGGCTTCCAATAAAGAAAAGCCCAGGACAGGATGGGTTCACTGCAAAGTTCTACCAAACCTTCAAGGAGGAATTGATACCAGCTCTCTACAAACTATTCCAAAAGATTGAAACAGAGGTCATTTGCCCAAATTCACTCGATGATGCAAACATCACCCTGATACCAAAACAAGACAAAGATATATCAAAAATAGAAAACTACAGGCCAATATCCGTGATGAATATAGATGCAAAAATCCTCAATAAAATACTAGCTAACAAAATACAGCAACAAATACATAAAACTGTCCATCATGATTAAGTCGGATTCATTCCAGGGATGCAAGTTTGGTTCTACATATGCAAATAAATAAATGTGATACTGGTATATCAATAAAAGAAAAGACAAATACCATATGATGATCTCTGTAGATGCTGAAAAAGCATTTGACGAAATTCAGCATTCATGCATGATAAAGACTCTCTACAAGTTAGGTATAGATGGAAAGTATCTCAACACAATTAAAGCCATATATGATAACCCCACTGCCAATATCATCCTGAATGGGGAAAAGCTTTCAGCAGGAAACTTGAAAAGGAACTAGACAAGGATGCCCACTCTCACTACTCCTATTCAACAGTGTTGGAAGTACTAGCAAGAGCAATCAGAGAAGAGCAGGAAATAAAGGGCATCCAGATTGGAAAAGATGAAGTCAAACTGTCCCTGTTTGTGGATGATATGATCTTATATATTGAACAGCCTAAAGCCTCTACAAAAAACCTCTTAGAGTCGATAAGTGATTTCAGCAAAGTTGCAGAATACAAAAGCAACACACAAAAATCAGTAGCATTTCTATGCTCCCACAGTGAACATGCAGAAAAAAAAAAAAAAAATCAACAAAGCTAACCCATTTACAATAGCCACCAAAATAATAAAATTCTTAGGACTAAAGTTAACCAATGATGTGAAAAATCTCTACAAAGAGAACTACAAACCACTGTTGAGAGAAATTAAAGAGGACACAAGAAGATGGAAAGATATCCCATGCTCTTGGATTGGAAGAATTAACATTGTGGAAATGTCCATATTGCTCAAAGTGACCTACAGATTCAATGCAATACCCATCAAAATTCCAATAATATTTTTCTCAGATATGGAAAAAACTATCCAGATATTTATATGGAACAACAAAAGACCACGCAGAGGCAAATCAATCCTGAACAACAACAAAAAAATAATAAAAAGAAAAGAAAAAAGGGAAAAAAAGAAAAAAAAAGAAAGAAAAAAAGAAAAGAAGAAAAAAAGCGGGAGGCACAACACTACCTCACTTTAAACTATATTACAAAGCTATAATAACCAAAACAGCAAAACGGCTTGGTACTGGCATAAAAACAGACATACAGATCAATGGAATAGAATGGAGAACCCAGAAATCAACCCATACACCCACAGCCATCTGATCTTTGACAAAGGCACCAAGTCTACGCACTGGGGAATTGAATGCCTCTTCAGCAAATAGTGCTGGGACTACTGGATATTCATACATAGGAGAATGAAACTAGACCTTTACCTCTCACCATGTACCAAAATCAACTCAAAATGGGTTAAATAATTAAATATACATCCTGAAACAATAAAACTTCTTAAAGAAAACATAGGGGCAACACTCCAAGAAGTAGGAGTGGGTACAGACTTCGTGAGTATGAAACCAAAAGCACAGGCAACTAAAGGAAAAATAAACAAATGGGATTATATCAAACTAAACAGTTTCTGCACAGCAAAAGAAACAATCAGCAGAGTGAAAAGACAACCAACAGAGTGGGAGAAAATATTTCCTAACTATACATCTGACAAAGGATTAATATCCAGAATATACAAAGAACTCAAACAACTTTACAACAACAAAAAAACAAATAACCCCACTAAAAAAATTGGCAAATGAGCTGAATAGGCATTTCTCAAAGGAAAATATACGAATGGCCAACAGACACATGAAAAAATGCTCAACATCACTCAGCATCTGGGAAATACAAATCAAAACCACACTGAGATACCATCTCACTCCAGTTAGGATAGCTAACATCCAAAAGACTGAGAATAATAAGTGCTGGAGTGGTTGCAGAGAAAAAGGAACTCTCATACACTGTTGGTGGGACTGCAAAATGGTGCATCCTTTATGGAAAGTGGTATGGAGTTTCCTCATATGACCTATATGACCCAGCTATTCCACTGTTGGGAATAAACCCAGAGTAATGGAAATCATCATGCTGAAGTGATATCTGTACTCCTATGTTTATTGCAGCACTATTTACAATAGCCAAGATTTGGAACCAGCCCAAATGTCCATCATCAGATGAGTGGATAAGGAGACTGTGGTATATTACACAATGTAATTCTACTGTGCTATAAAAAAGAATGAAATACTACCATTCCCAATAACATGGATGGACTTAGAGAAAATTATATAAGCAAAACAAGTCAGGCACAGAAAGAGAAATACTATATGTTCTCACTTATTTGTGTGAGCTAAAAATAAATAAATAAATAAACACAAACAAATAAAGGGTGGAGGGGAAGGAGACAACAATTGCAACAATTCCTTTAACTTGTTAAGACAAGTGAACAGATATGATGGTGGGGAGGGGAGAGAGGAAGCGGAGAAAGAGTAACAAGTAAAGGATCATAAAAATCAACTACATTCTATATTGAGAAGTTAAAATTAAAAAAAATGAATGAATGAATAAATAAATAAATTGAAGAAAATCTAATAGAGATAACAGATAACCTTAAGTGCTCAAATATCCAAATCATGGGTATTCCAGAGGGGAGGAAAATGGAAACTGAACTTAAAACATATTCAACAAAATAATAGAAAACTTTCCAGGTATAGGGAAAGATACAGATCTTTAGACTCAGGAGGCTCAAACATCCCCAAGTGAATTCAACCAAAAAAGGTCTTCTCCAAAACATGTTATAGTCAAATTGGCAAAACTCAAAGACAAAGAGAATCTTAAAAGCTGCCAGAGAGAAGTATCAAGTCACCTATAAGGGAGCCCCAATCAGACTAACATTAGACTTTTCATTGGAAATCCTAAAAGCCAGAAAAGAATGGGATGATAGACATATTCAGAATACTAAAAAACAAAAATTTCCAGCCAAGAATGCTTTACCTGGTAAGGCTATCCTTACAAAATGAAGGACAAATAGTATATTTCCCAGACAAATAAAAACTGCAGGAGTTCACTACCACATGACCAGCCTTACGAGAAATTCTCAAGGGAGTACTGGATTTGGTATCTGAAAACCAACCATCACTGCCATGAATACCCAAGAAAGAACAAATCGCACCAGTAAAATTAAAATGCTAACAATAAAGAGAAAAAATGTTTATCTACCATCCCACAAAACCAACAAACACAGAAGGAAAACAGTAAATTAGAAAGAAAATAAGAAAATATGCTTAAGACATCCAAACAAAAAGCAATAAAATGCCAGGTAAAATCAACACCTTTCAATAATAACTCAAAACATAGAAGGATTGAATTCCCCACTCGAAAGAAACAGACTGATTGATTGGATTAAAAAGATGGACCCAACAATATGCTGCCTTCAAGAGATTCACCTCACCTGTAAAGACACACACAGACTAAGAGGGAAAAAGGATGGAAAAAGATATACCATGCAAACAGAAATGAAAAACAAGCTGGAGTAGCTATTCTTTTATTAGATATAATAGACTTTAAACCAAAAACCATAAAAAGAGATAAAGAAGGCCACTATATTATGATAAAGGGATCTATCCAACAAGACAACATAACAATCATAAATATATATGCACCCAACACTGGAGCAGCCAGATTTATAAAGCAAACACTATTAGACCTAATGAAAGAGACAGACACTAATATAATAGCAGGAGACCAGAACACCCCTCTCTCAACATTGGACAGGTCATCTAGGCAAAAAATCAACAGGGAAACACAAGATCTAAACAACTCTTTAGACCAGTTAGACTCGGCAGATATCTACAGAACATTTCATACAACAACTTCAGAATATTTATTCTTTTCATCAGCCCATGGGACATTCTCCAGGACAGATCACATGTTAGGTCACAAATCAAGTCTCAACAAATTAAAAAAAAAATGGAATTATTCCATGTATTTTTTCAGACCACAATGGATTAAAACTAAAAATGAATAACAAATGAAATTCTGGAAAGTATTAAAGTACATGGAAATTAAACAACATTCTATTTAATGACATATGGGTCCAAGAAGAAATTAAACAAGAAATCAAAAAATTTATAGAAACTAATGAAAATAATGACAATAATACCAAAACCTGTGGGATACTGCATAAGCAGTGCTAAGGGGAAAATTTATTGCTTTAAAGGCTTACTTCAGAAGAATCGAGAGATGGCAAGTAAACAACCTAATTGTTCATCACAAATAACTAGGAAAACAAGAACAATCCAAACCCAGAGTTAGTAGATGGAAAGAAATAATAAAGATCAGAGCAGAAGTAAATGAAATAGAAACCCCCAAAATGATACAAAAGATCAATACAACAAAACGTTTTTTTGAAAAGATAAATAAAATTGATGAACCATTAAGCAGACTAACTAAAAATAGAAAAGCAAGACAGAAATAACAAAAATTAGAAATGAAAAAAGTGGTGTTACTACTGATACCTCAGATATACAAGGAATCATTAGAGACTACTATAAACATATATGCCAACAAATTTGAAAATCTGAAGGAAATGGATAAATTTCTGGGCACATACAAACCACCAAGACTGAGCCAAGAAGACAAAAAAAAATCTGAACAGACCAATAACAATCAAACTGATTGAAGCTGTAATCACCAGTCACTCAACAAAGAAAAGCCTGGACTGGATGGATTCACTGCAGAATTCTACCAAACCTTCAAAGAAGAATTAATACCAATTCTCTACAAACTATTCCCCAAAATTGATAAAGAGCCCATTCTCCCAAATTCATTCTGAGGCAAACATCACCCTAATTCCAAAACCAGACAAAGATACAACAAAAAAAGAAAACTACAGACTAATATCCTTGATGAATATAGATGTAAAAATCCTCAGTAAAATACTAGTAAATAGAATACAGCAACACATACATAAAATTATATAGCATGATCAAGTGGGATTCGTCCCAAGATACAAGGTTGGTTCAACATATGCAAATCAATAAATGTGATACACCACAACAGTAAAATCAAAGAAAAAACCATATGATCCTTTCTATAGATGCTGGAAAAGCATTTGACAAAATTCAGCATTCATTCATGATAAAGACTCTTTATAAATTGGGTATAGAAAGAAAGTATCTCAACACAGTTAAAGCCATATGTGACAAACCCACTGCCAATATAACATCCATGATGGGGAAAAGTTGAAAGCTTTTTCCTTAAGAACATGAACAAAACAAGGATGCCCA
The DNA here is from genome assembly GCF_000696425.1 of Galeopterus variegatus. Lineage (NCBI taxonomy): Eukaryota > Metazoa > Chordata > Mammalia > Dermoptera > Cynocephalidae > Galeopterus > Galeopterus variegatus. The sequence continues at coordinate 71,682 of NW_007726371.1, read as the reverse complement.
CTCTCTCCACTCCTATGCAACAAAGTGTTGGAAGTACTTGCCAGAGCAATCACTGAAGAGAAGGAAATAAAGGGCTTCCAGACTGGAAAAGATGAAGTCAAACTGTCCCTGTTTGCAGATTATATGATCCTATATATTGAACAGCATAAAGAATCTACAAAAAAACTCTTAGAGTTGATCAACGATTTCAGCAAAGTTGCAGGATACAAAATCAACACACACAAAATCAGTAGCATTTCTATACTCCAACAACTAACTAGCAGAAAGAGAAATCAACAAAGCTACCCCATTTGTAATAGTCACCCCCCAAATAAAATACCTAGGAATAAAGTTAACCAGTGATGTGAAAAATCTGTACAAAGAGAACTACAAATCACTGTTGAATTAGATTAAAGAGGACACAAGAAGTGGAAAGATATCCCATGCTCTTGCATTGGAAGAATTAACATTGTGAAAATGTCCATACTACCCAAAGTGATCTACAGATTCAATGCAATCCCCATTAAAATTCCAATGACATTTTTCTCAGAAATGGAAAAAAACTATCCTAAAATTCATATGGAATAACAAATAACCATGAATAGCCAAAGCAATCTTGAGCAAAAACAATATCTGACTTTAAACTATACTGCAAAGATACAGTAACCAAAACAGTATGGTACTGGTATAAAACATTCACACAGACCAATGGAACAGAATAGAGAATCTAGAAATCAACCCATATACCTATAGGCATCTGATCTTCGACAAAGGCACAAATTTTACACACTTGGGAAGAGACTGCCTCTTCAGCAAATGCTGCTGGGAAAATTGGATATTCATATGTAGGATAATGAAACTAGACCACTACCTCTCACCATATACAAAAATCAACTCAAAATGGATTAATGATTTAAATATACATCTTGGAACAATACAACTCCTTAAAGAAAACATAGGGGAAACACTAAGGAAGCAGGATTGCATACAGCCTTCTTGAATATGACCCCAAAAGCACAGGAAACCAAAGGAAAACAAACAAACGGGATTATATCAAACTAAAAAGCTTCTGCACAGCAAAAGAAACAAGAGAGCAAAAAGATAACCAACAGTGTGGGAGAAAATATTTGCAAAATATACATCTGACAAAGAATTAATATCCAGAATATACAAGGAACTCATACAAGTTAATAGCAAAAATCCAAGTAACCCAATTAAAAAATGGACAAAGGAGCTGAATATGCATTTCTCAAAGGAAGATTTAGGAATGGCCAACAGACATATGAAAAAGTGCTCTACATCATTCAGCCTTCAAGAAATGCAATTCTAAACCACTCTGAGATACTACCTCACTCTAGTTAGGATGGCTAATGTCCAAAAGACTGAAAATGATAAATGTTGGTGGGGTTGCGGAGAAAAAGGAACCCTCCTACACTGTTGTGGGACTACAAAATGGTGTAGCCTTTATGGAAAAGGGTATGGAGGTTCCTCAAACAATTACAGAAAGATCTACCATACAACCCAGCTATTGCACTGCTGGGTATATGCCCAGAGGAATGGAAATCATCAGGTCGAAGGGATACCTGTATTCCCATGTTTATTGCAGCACTATTTACAATAGCCAAGAGTTGGAACCAGCCCAAATGTCCACCATCAGATGAGTGTATAACTAAAATGTATATCTATGCAATGGAATGCCACTCTGCTATAAAAAAGAATGAAATACTACTATTTGTGGCAACATGGATGGACTTAGATTATATTAAGTGAAATAAGCCAGGCAGAGAAAGAGAAAAACATGTTCTCACTTATTTGTTGGAGCTAAGAATAAATAAATACACAAATATACAAACAAATTAATGGGGCGGGGTGAAGAAGACACAATGATCACAATTCCTCGAACATGTTAAGACAAGTGAACAGATATGATGTTGATGGGGAGGAGCAGGGAGAGGGAAGTGGGAAAGAGGAATTGGTAAAGGGACATGAAAGTCAACTGCATTGTATACTGATAATTTAAAATAAAATAAAATAATTAAAACACTTAGAAAAGTTCCTGGGTCATCATAAGCACTATCTAAATTTTAGCTATACATAGTTATAGTAATAATAATAATTAGGGTTATTGCAAGGATTAACTTAGACTATGCATATAAAACAGTACAATGCCTGTACATAGTACATACTCAAAGATAATAATAATTATTATTACTATAAATACAATAATTACAATTACATAAGCATTGGCCTCAGAAGGAATGAACCAGTCTCACAATACCCATGGTAGACTAGCTTTGTGTTAGAAATTTGAGAAGGACCCATTTCTCTTCTGCAAATATCACCCCTTCTTTCTTATACACCTTTTAAATTGCAAAATTAATAAACTATCCTAGGAGGTATAGTGATCCCATCTTTGTAGGCACTAAAAAACAATCAGGCTAGCTTCTACGTAGGGTTTCTCTGTAGGGAATTCACAGACAATAATAATTGTAGCTGACAGTAATGTAGGTACACTTAATATCCCCATTTTACAGATAAGAAAATGGAGGCACAGAGCCACCAAACCCTTTGCCCAAGATCACATAGCAAGTAAGTGACAGAGGTTCCTTTCAACCCCCTGACATTCTCCCATGAGACATAGCAGCATCAGTCCCTAACACTGTAATATAAATAACATTATTGGTTTTCCTTTTCTTCCTGTCAGGATGAGGGGAAATGATGGTGAGTACTGGATTAGAGGTACAGGATTTAAAAGAGGAAAAATATAAAAGAAGACAGTGAGGACAGTGGAACATCTAAAGACAAACTATATCACCTCGAATTTTCTTTGGGGCAGCCTCAGAACTTGAACCTAACTTCATGAGATCTGAATTGCCTGAGTTTTCTCTCCCAGGAGTCCTCAGAAGACCTTGAGATCACAGCTGGCCCAGAACTGCTGATAGAAACCCAAGTGCTCACACAAAATTGTTCTGCCTGTTCCAGGTCTTCAGGGAGTTAACTTGCATTTTGCTTACTACTATGAGCTCCATTCAGTCATCAGTTTGATCTCTTGCCTGAGTTGTGTTCATTAAAGAAGGGGAAGAGGAAGAAGAGATTTCTGGCATGTGGGATAGTTTGGCGACAGAAGCGAGTAAGTCATATTTACTCACTCAAGAAACAAGATTACTTGGCTGGAACAAAGAGTTCAAGTCAGACAGTAGCAAGAACTGAAGGAAGTTCAGTAAGGAGGAGTTGGCTAGAGAGGGCTTTGACACATAAGATACTTGGACTTTTTATGAGAGGCGATTGAATTTCTTTTTTTTAAATTTTGTTTTCTCTTTTCATTCTTTTTTCTTTACTTTTTTTATTGGTTATGAATATTCATGAGATACAAAGCTGATTGTCACCCCTCAGGCCCAAGATGTGAAGGCCAGATCCATACTGGCGGCATGCCCATTACCAAAAATTGCATTTGTACCCCTGTCCCCCACCCAATTATCCCCAACCTCCCTCCCCTTGCCCCTCCCCTCCATTCCACTTTGTATCCCTAGGTATGTTCTCTCCCTCTGCAAGTCCAATGCACCACTGTGGTCTTTCTTTCCTTCCTTCTTTCTCTCTTAGCTCCCACATATGAGTGAGCACATGCAGTATTTAGCCCTCTGTGCTTTGCTTATTTCACTTAACATAATTTTCTCCAAGCTCATCCATGTTGTTGCAAATGGGAGTATTTCATCCTTTTTTATAGCAGAGTAGTATTCCATGGTGTATATACAGCACATTTTCCTTATCCGATCATTCATTGATGGACATTTAGGTTGGTTCCATGTCTTGGTTATTGCAAACAGAGCTGCGATGAACATGGGAGTGCAGGTATCCCTTCGACATGATGATTTCCATTCCTTTGGGTATATACCAGAAGTGGGATGGCTGGATCATATGGTAGTTCTCTCTGTAGTTGTTTGAGAAACCTCCGTACTATTTTCCATAGCGGTTGTACTAATTCACAGTCCCACCAACAGTGTAGGAGTGTTCCCTTCTCTCCACATCCTCACCAGCATTTGTTATTCACCATCTTTTTGATTATAGCCAGTCTAATTGGGGTGAGGTGGTATCTTAATGTGGTTTTAATTTGCATTTCCCTGATGACTAGTGATGTTGAGCATTTTTTCATATACCTGTTCTGAGTAGGAGAATGACATCTAAATACCCCAGGAAGATTCTTGCTTACATACGCACACTGCATTGGAGGGAAGTGAGACAGAAGTTCAAGGAGAGTTGAAGATACGGAGCTCTCTGAGAGGCTGTGCAACAGCCCATCCTGAAGAAAACTGGATGGGAAGGGGATGGAAGCCACAGGAAAAGAATTGGAAAGAAAGGATAAGAAAAGAAGTGATTGATATCAAGGAAACCTGCTGTTTTATTTAATCACATCTTTAGATAGATACTCTGCCTAGAACCCACTTCTCACCTTTCTTTATTTAACTCACACTCATCCTTCTGGAATTAATCCATCCTCCATGAAGTTTCACTGGTCTTCCAGATCGTATGAAAATGATTTTTAATGTATCTTTTTTTCTTTTTACTAGATTTAGAGCTCCTCGAGGATAATATCTATGTCTATTCTTCCCTCCTTCCTCTTTCTTCTTTCCTTATTTCTTTTCTTTCTTTTCTTCCTCCCTCCCTCCCTTCCTCCTTCCTTCCTTCTTTTCTTCCACCAAATACTTTTTGAATACTTACTAAGATCCAAGGAAATTAAGAAAGAACTTGGGACAGACATTTCACCTGATTCTGGCCATACTGAGGTTGGAAATTGATTGAATGTCTTTGGTGAAGCTATCTTAGAGTCTACCAGAGAAAATAAAATCTTCTGGTGTCACTAACATAGAGGGTGTCATACAATAAAAAACATACTTGCACGCACACACACACAGACGCGCGCTCTCTCTCTCTCTCTATATATATATTTGTGCTTCAAATTCTCAAAGTGATATGGCTGTCTTTGCTATGCTAATGAGGTGACTCATAGGGTGTGGGGCTCGATAACTTCAGGATGGAGGTTGGTTGCCAGAAAAAACAGCTATGTGATTAGAGGATTGGGACTGAAAGGAAGAGACCTTTAGGGAAGGGACAGGGGCTGGAGACTGAGTTCAATCTATGTAATGAAACTCCATATAAAACCCTGGAATAATGAGGCTTAGAGACCTTCAGGGTTGGTAAACACATCAATGTGCTGGGTGGGTGGCATGCCTGGATTCCAGGAGGAGAGGGCATGGAAGCTCTACATCACTCTCCTTCCCAAGATCTTGCAATATGTATCTTTTCATCTGGCTGCTCATTTGTAAAATTTATAGTAAACTGGTAATCATAAGTATGGTGTTTTCTAGTCAATTATTAAACCAGAAGGGGAATCATGCAAGCCCCTGTATTCAGAAGGCCAGGCAGAAGTGGGAGTACCTTGGGGATACTGACATTTGTGGCTGGAATCTAAAATGGGGCAGTCTTGTTGGACTGAGCCCTTAACTTGTGAAAGTCTATACTAACTTCAGCTAGTTAGTGTTGGAACTGAAGGACTATTCCCTTAACTTGTGGGGACTGTGCTAATTCCAGGTAGTTCATGTTAGGATTGAATTGACTCGTAGGGCACCCACTTGATGTCAGAGAATTGGTGCAGGAACAGTCAGGGAGCAGTTGAGATCACGTGAGTTTTTGAGTTACCTTACAAGGGTGTAGAAGTAAAGGCTACAGAATGGAATCCTGGCTGCGTAGTGATGGGACAAGTGACAAAGAGAAAAATCTATAATTCATGAAGGATGCCAATGTGAGTTTCCAGTGTACTGATCATCTTTCAAGCCCAGCTTCAGTTGGACCTTATGGCAGGCAGAATAATGGCCTCCCCTAGATACTTTTTATCTGAATCTCCATAAATACGTTGTTTTACATGGCAAAGGGGAATTAAAGTAGAAGATGGAATTAAGGTTAACCTCAAAATGGGGAGATTACCCTGGAGTTTCTGTGTGGGTCCTATAATGTGGAAGAGGAAGGCAGAAAAGTCAAAGTCAGAGTGATGTGATATGAGAATGATTCAATAGGCCATTGCTGCCTTTGAAGATGGGTAAAGGAGGCCATGAGCCAAGGAATGCAGGGGACCTCTAAAAGCTGGAAAAGGAACACAGCTCAGATGACACCTTGCTTTTATCCCAGTGAACCCTATTTCAGACTTCTAACCTCCAGGAGAGTGAGATAATAACTTTGAACTGTTTTAAGCAGCTATATGGTAATTTGTTACAGCAGCCATAGGAAACTAATACAGACATATATTCTTCTCTGTCCATTCTGGCCCACACTGACTTCTATTTTCTATGTACACAGTCAGTTCAACTCAATTTAGCACTTTATTATTCTTGAAACATTCCATTTTTAGTTTTGTCTTCCTAGCTAAATTGTGAACCCCAGTGGAGACTCTGTTTTGAGAGCAGGTATTGAGTTGATTACTCTCATGTAGCAATAATAATAATAACAACAACAAGAACAGCTAACATTTATTGAGTGCTTACTCTGGGCCAAACGCTGACTATTATAAGTACTGTACCCATATTGGTAGTTTATTTTATCCTCACAGCAATTCTGTGAGGTATGTATCATTATTGTTTCAATTTTACAGATGAGGAAGCTAAAACACAAATAAGTTAAATAAGTTGTATAAGGTCACACAGGTAGCAAATGGCATAAAGGGATTTGAACTCAAAAAGTTCGGCTGTGGAGCCCATGCTCATAACCTCTACACTATATTCAAGGCAAATTTAAACAAATATATGTTTTTAAAAATAAGTCTTAAGAGCTTCCATTAAAGGTATATAAAGAATATTGGGTTTCAAAGAGTAGTTAAACTTATACCTCCAGCCAAGACAGAATAACAGGGCCCAGACTTACCATACCTCCTGCCTGAAAAAAACTAGATAACTAGACAAAATACACGAAATGACAGTTTTCAAGACATTGAACATCAAGTAGTGAAGGATAACAATATCTGAGAAAGAAGAAACAAAAGATATGGGCATGAAAATTGCCTCAGCTTACTGTTTGACAGAGTTTCTAGGCTGCAGCACAGAGAGAGGGAACCCAGGTGGGGCTATCAGTCTTCCTAAATTCAGGAGATGTTTGAGAGTCCAGGAAGATGAAGGTGACTAATGTTTGCAGGACAGAGTGCCACAGAACGGAGAACTGCACAGAGAAAGAACTCTAGAGATCTATGTAAAATTCCTCTCTAGTATTCAGCAGAGTACTGGTTAGCATGTGCATATGAGGAAACTACCAGATGCTGGTGAAAAGAACCATCCAAAAATATTAGAAGGAACATTATCCAGCATTTACATAAGGCCACGAATAATGTGTATTTCCACCAGCCAGACTAAAAAAAACCCTCATAATCCAAGGGGCATTGTCGAGAGTTCTCAGAATGAGTCTTTCCTTATTAGCAGAGAATAATTAGATCTAGATTGAACACTGATTGCTCTGGGACCAGCCTAACAAATCTTCAAAGCAAGACATGAAAAGACCAAACTATTTCCAAGTAACTTAACTGCATCCCAAAACAAAGATCAAGAATATTTACTGAAATACAAAAACATCTAGCATAAAATAAAGTAAAATTCACATCTGGCACTCAATAAAATAATTATTAGGCATATAAAGGAGTGAGAAAATACAATCCATAAAAAAAGAAAAATCAACCCAATCAAAATAAATCCAGAACTGATGTAGATGATAGCAGATAAGAATGTTAAAATAGCTATTGTAATTATATTCCGTTATTACGAGTATAATTCAGATGTTCAAAAAGATAAGTAGAAATATAGAAAAATCCAAAATGAAATTTCTGGAGATGAAAACTACCATGTCTTAGATGTAAATTATACTAGAGCAGATTACAGATTGCAGAAGAAAAGATTAGTGAACTTGAAGACATAGCAATAGAAACTAAGAAAAATAAAAATCAGGGAGAAAAGAGCTTTAAAAAGCAAAATGAAAAGAGCGTCACTGATTTGTGGGACTACTTAAAGTGGCCTAATATTACATCTAATATTAGTTGTAATTGCAAATGAATGGGAGGTGGATATTTGAGGAAACAGTGGCTAAAATTTACCTGAAATAAAAAGTATTTCATAATGATAAGTATGTCAATTCATCAAGAGCACATAACAATCTGAAATGTTTAAGTTCCTAGTAGCCTCAAAATACATGAAGAAAATAAACAATAGAGCTGTAAGGAGAAATAGATAAATTATCAATTATAGTCTAAGATTTCAGTACGTTTCTCTCAACAATTGATAAAATAAGTAGGCAAAAATCAGAAAGGATATAGCAGACTTGAACAACATTATCAACTAACTTGACCTGGTTAACATTGATGGAATACTCAATGCAACAGCAGCAGAATACACATTCTTTTTAAGTATAAATGTTTACAGAACATTACCAAGATGCACCATATTCTGAGCTACAACACAAATCTCAATATATTTAAAAGGATTTAAATCATGCCAAGTAGTATTTTTTATTGGAACAGAATTAAATTTGAAATCCATAAGAAATGAAAGAAGAAATAAATTGCCAATATCAGGAATGGGAAAAGTAACACTACTACAGATTATACAGACATTGAAAAGATATTAAGGGAATATTATTAACAACTTTATATCAATAAATTTGACAACTCAGATAAAATGAAAAAATTCTTAAAAGACATAACTTAACAAATCTTAATAGAAAAGAAATAGATAATACGAGTAGCCCTATAACTATTAAAGAAATTAAATTTCTAGTTAAAAGCCTTTCCAGAAAGATCTCCAGACCTGGATATCTTCACTGGTGAATTTTATCAAATATTAAAAGAAAAATTAATACCAATTATTCATAAATTATTCCAAAAAATAAAAGAGGAGGAAACACTTTTCAATCTATTCTATATGTCCAATGTTACCTTAATACTAAACCAGTCAAAGACATTACAAGAAAACTACAGACCAATATTCCTTATGAATATAGGTACAAGCATCCTCAACAAAATACTAGCAAACCAAATCTAGCATCATGTAAAAATAAGTAAGCACCATGACAAGTGGGATTTATCCCTGCAGTGCAAGGTTGGATCAACATATGAAAATCAATCAATGTAATATACCATGATAATAAGATACACACCAAAAACCACACAACAATCAATAAACACATGAAAAGCATTTGACAAAACCCAGCATCCATTCATTATTAAAACACTCAACAAGCTAGGAATAGGAGGAAACATCCTCAAACGGATAAATGGCTTCTATGAGAAATTCACAACTAATATCATACTTAAATGGTAAAAGAGGCAATGCTTTTCTTCTAAGATGAGGAATAAGACATGAATGTTTGCTCTAAACAGCACCACTTAACATTGAAAGGAGGTTCTGACCAGTGAAACCAGACAAGAAAAAGAATAAAGAGTATCTAGATTGGAACAGTAGAAGTAACTTTTTTTAATTCACGGATGACATGATCTTGTGTATAGAAAATCCTAAGGAATCCACAAACGAACTATTAGAGCTCATAAATGAGTTCAGCCATGTTGCAGGATAAAATATCGATATTTAAAAAATCAATTGTATTTCTATATGTTAGCAATGGTAAATAGGAAATTAAAGAGTAAAAGATACAATTTACAATGACATAAAAATGTTAAATATTTTCTGATAAAACTAATAAAATATTCACTAGGCTTGTACTCTGAAAACCACAAAATGTTGCTGAGAGAAATTAAAGACCTAAATAAATTGAGAAATATAATTTTTTCACAAGGTTAGAAAGCTCAACGTTGTTAAGATGTCAGTCCTCTCCAAATCGATCTATAAATTCAATGTACTCACCAAAATTCCAACAGTCTTTTATGTAGAAGTTGACAAGCTGATTCTAAAATTCATATGGAAATGAAAATTACCTAGAATAACTAAAACACCTTTTAAAAAGAAGAACAAAGTTGAGGGGCTAGCACTATATGATTTTAAGAATTTTTTATAAAGCTACCAAAATCAAGATGGTGTGTTATTTGCATAAAGATGGACAATAAATTAATGTAACAGAATAGACATTCCAGAAAGAGACACACACATATATGGACGACAAATTTTTGGAAAATGTTCAAAAGCAATTTGTTGGAGTAGAGTCTCTTCAACAAATAGTGCAAAAGCAATTGGATATCCAAACACAAAAATTCAAACTTTGAGCAATACCTTGCTATGTATATAAAAGTTAACTCAAAATGGATTATAGACCTAAATGTAAAACCAAAATCTATAAAAATATTAGACACCAATGTAGAATAAAATAATTGTGCCTTTGAATTACGCAATATTTCTTAAATATGATGCCATAAGCACAACCCATAAAAGAACAATTTGATAAACAGGATTTTATCAGAATTGAAAACTTCTCCTCTGCCGAAGACACTGTTATGAGAATCAAAAGGCAAGCCAGCATTTGGAGGAAAATCTTTGTGATGCATATATCTGATAAATGACTTGCATCCAGAATATATAAAGAACTCTCAAAACGCAACAATTATAAAATAAACAATTCAATTAAAAGATGGGCAAAAGTCTGAACAGACATTTCACCAGACAAGGTAAATGGTGGCAAATAAGCACATGAAAGGATGCTCATCATAATTAGTCATTGGAGAAGTATAAATTAAAACTTCAATGAGCTACCTCTACACAATATTAGGATGGTTAAATTTTTATGAACAAACTACAGATTCAAACATCAGCAAGATGGCAGAAAAGGACTTTCCATGCTCATTCCCCTGCAGAAACATCAATTTGATCAACCGTCCATGTATGAAAATAACTTCATAAGAGCTAAGGAAACCAGGTGAGAGATTATGACACCAGGGTGTAGCACAGAAATAAGAAAACATGCATTGAAGAGGGTAGAAAGGACAGTTTTACGTTACTCATGTCACTCCTCTGTCAACCCCATGCATCCCAGCGTGGAGAGAGATATCCTCCACTTGGGGAAAGTAGAAGGAAATGAGCACTGCACTTTGTCTCAGACCTCAACGCCAGGCCTGGCCCTATTAAATTCACCACCAGGCAGGCCCCCATGATCCCAGACTCTAGCCTGGTACCTGCAGACTGAGCTTCCAGGCCTGCCCTGGTGCCAAGCTAAATCCTGCAAATTCAGGCCTCAGACCTACCCTAAGGACTCAGTCTTTGTGCCTGTCCCACCTTTAGGCCAACCCCAGGGGCCCCAAGCTCCAGGCCTGCCCCATGATCCAGACCACCCCACAGCCAGTTTGGCCCACACAGCCCTAGGCTTCAGGCCTGTGCCAGTGCCAGGTCAGCACCCCTGACCTCAAGCACCAGACTGGCATCCATGGATATAGGCTCCAGCCCTGTCCAGTGCCAGGTTGGTCCCTAGCACCTCACACTCTAGCAGACCCAGGGTCTAGGCCAGTTCCAGCAAACCCAGGGTCCATGTTTACCTCTGTAGACCCTAATGCTAGGCCAGCCCCCACAGACTGAGGCTCCAGGACCATCCCCTGCAGATTTAGGCTCCAGGTCAGCACCTGTGGACCCAGAACCTGGGCTCACCCCTGTAGACTCAGGCTTTGGACCTACCCAAGTGCTAGGCCAGCGTCCAGGTACTCAGTCTCAAGGCCCACCCCAGTGTCAGGTTAGCCCATGTGGACTCAGGCTTCAGGCTCACCCCTGTGAACCAAACCAATGGGTTAAACCCAGTGGATCCAGGCTCCAGGTTCAACTCCATAGACCCAGGCACGATGCCCACCCACCTGTTGATCTACACACCAGTCCAGCCTTCCCAAGGACTTCAGCAGTAAGTCTACCCATGTGCCACACTAGATGGCCTGCCCAGAATCTCTGGATGGTCTGACTGGTGAAGGGCTTTTCCAGACAAAGCCAGTCTGCAAAGTCTGAAATAAGTTCCTTCTTCAAATACACAGATGCCAATGCATAGCCACAAGAATCAAGAACAATCAGGGAAACATGACACCACCAAAGAAACAAAATAAACACCAGAAGTGGATCCTAAAAAATGAATGTTTATGAACTGCTTGACAATGAGTTCAAAATAATTTCTTTAAGGAAGTTCAACAAACTTTAAGAAAATGCAAATAAACAATTCAACAAAATTAGGAAAGCAATAAATGACCAAACAAGAAATTAAATGGAAAAATTGAAATTGTAATTAAAAAAAACAAAAACCAGACTTCAACAAGTGCTGACAAGGATGTCGAATAACTTTCACTCCTGCTGGGAATGTAAAATGCTCTAACCACTTTGGAAAATAATTTGGCATTTTCTTAAAAAGTTAAATGTACACAGACCTTATGATCTAGTCATTCCCCTTTTCAGCATTTATCCATGAGAAATAAAAGCCTATGTCTGTTCAAAGACTTGTATATGAATATGTTTATAGCAGCATTGTTGGTAATAGCCAAAACCCTGAAAACATCTCAAGTGTCTACCAGCAGGTGAATGGAAAAACAAAATCGGATATAATCTATACAATGGAATACTACATAGCAATACAAATGAGTAAACTATTGATACATGCCACAACATGTTAGAATCTCAAAATAATTATGCTGCATGAAGGAAGCCAGAGCAAATAGAGTGCATACTGTAGTTCTTAGTCTGTTTTGTGTTGCTATAACAGGATACTACAGACTGGGTAATTTATAAAGAAATGAGATTTATTTCTTACAGTTCTGGAGACTCGGAAATCCAAGATTGAGGGGCTCACATCTGCTGAGGGCCTCTTGCTGTGTCATCCATGGTGAAAGGTAAAGCATAAGATAATGGGAGAGAGCAAGAGAGAAGGGGGCCAAACTCATTCTCTTATCAGGAACCCACTCCTGTGGTAAAGAACCAACTCTCAAGATAATGACATTAATCCATTCTTTAGTGCAGAGCCCTCATGGACTAATTACCTCTTAATAGTGGAAATTAAATTGCAACATGAGTTTTGGAGGGGACATTCAAACCATAGCACCATATGTTTCCGTTTATATAAATCTTTGGAAAATGAAAACTAATCTGTAGTGACAGAAAGTAGATCAATGGCTGGTTGTGGGGGGAGAGCAGGAAGGAGGGTGCTGTGGTTTAAGTGTCCCTCCAAAACTCATGTTGAAACTTAGTCCTCAAGATACCAGTATTAAGAGGGTGGAAAATCCAACTATGGTATTTAAGAGATGGGACCTTTAAGAAGTGATTGAATCCCGAGGGCTCTGACCTCATGAATGGATTAACCCATTCATGGATTAATGGGTTAATTGGTTAACGGATCAAAGGGTTATCACAGGAGTAGCCCTAGTGGCTTTATAAGAGGAGGAAGAGAGTTGAACAAACACCTCAGTATGCTCTTGCCCTCTTGCCACGTAATGCCCAGTGCCACCTCTGGATCTACAGAGAATCCCTACCAGTAAGAAGCCCCTCACCAGATGTACCCCCTCAACTTTGGACTTCCCAGTCTCCAGAACTATAAGAAATAAATTGTTTCTTTATAAATTACACACACATACCCTCACAGCCAATCTGGCTGAACCATATGGCCCAGAATTTGTGCTGCTAGGAGTCCCTTGGATACCTAGAGCTGGTCTTCCAGGAGAAGCTGACTCTTCAGAGTCATCAGGTGGGGAAGCCCAGGGTTATAAGAGAACATAAAGAAAGGGATGGAAATTCAAGTTGCCTCAGCCCAGAGTCTGTGAATAAAAAAAAGAAAAACTAAGCATTTCATCTAGCTATGTGTCAGTGTTTGAAGAATTAGTCATTTAAATTGACTTTCCAATGTATGCCTCCCATTGACTATAAAGCACAGTTATTTTTTATGCAGATGATTCAATATATATCACAATAACTTAGTTATAAGCTGCATGTGATCACAACGCTAAATTCTGTTCATAAATACTCAAGTTCCAAAGTGGTTGCTTCTGTACAACCACTTTAGAACGTGTGTTTCTTTAGGGCACAAGAAGGTAGTGTCATACACTATTGATGTTGAAGAAAGAAGCCCTGGTAATTTTTTGATGGGTAATAAGTTGCAAAGGTATGATAAAAGCATGAAGTCCTTTCCTGGACTTCTTCAATAAACAACTGAATTTTGATGCCATATAAAATGAGTTTTGGGACACAGAAAATCATATTTGTTTAGTGTGTTTTGAGCACTTGAAGGTCCCTCACCCTCCTATGACCAGGGTCTCTACCTTTTCAACATATATACACCTTTCTAAATTATTGAATCACTGATTACTTCTACCTTAAGAAGAGTCTTCATCATGATGATTTTACATAGTAACCTGTGTGGTATCCCTAGGGAGAAGGGCGCACTACTAAGACTTAGTGTATCTAGGCAAAAGAATATCCCTTTTTAGTCTCTTGAGCAGCACCATAAAAGATATAGGCTACTTTCTAAATATTTCTCATTATTCTGGAGAGGAGGGCACCTGAAGACCCCCTGACTTTAAGATAGCTATTTGATGACTGAACACTGGAAGGTAAAGTTATATTTAGAGTGAGGTTTCCATAAAGCTGGGCATTCTAGAAAATCCACGAAGGCATTAGGTTCCTGTAGCTATCATTTTAAGCCCTTTTTGTCCCCCCTTTTACATGTTTTTTTCCCTCCATTGCACTCTATAAGTATATTGGGGAAAAATGATTCTGGGCCTTTAAAACATTTCACTAAGAATGGGGTAAATATTACTATTTTTTCATACTGTGTTGTGCCAAGTTGTAACATTTTCTAGAGTTATCCAAGACCAGTATGTTCCATCCCTGGCCCCTTCATGTTTTCTATATTTAAAATTGTTCAGAGAGTGAGCATCGCATTGCACTTTTATTTGCCAAAGTTCACTTCAGGATGGTGCTCAAGCTCTCCTCACTTCTGTCAGGAACCACTGCAACAGCTGCTTCAGTCATTTCCACTAGGTTAATATGGCTTTCTAAGTGCAAATAAGATCTCCTAAAATAAACCCACCAATGGCTCCTTAGCTCCTAAAGAAAAGGTTCAATGCCTTTGAGATGGCATAAAAAAAATCATGAGAGCTTTTTAAGGGCTAGGATCATTCCTTATTTACTTTTGTATCTGACATCCTTACCACACCCATGCTTGGTGCAGTGTCTCACATAGTACATGTTCACTAAATATTTGATGACTGAATGAATATGTAAATCGAGTGGGAATCACTGAATGTCAGAAATAGAAGGAACTTCAGAGATTATGGCTTTGGAGATGTAGTTCAACCCTATTGATTTACAGATTAGGAAAGTGAGGCTCAGGAAGTTTCACTCTAAGCCAGGTATAGAAGGAATGTACCTCAACACATTAAAGGCTATATATGAGCAGTCCACAACTAACATTATACTCAATGGTGAAAAGTTGAAAGCTTTTCCTTTAAGATTAGAAACAACACAAAAGTGCCCACTCTTGCCACCTCTATTCAGTATAGTACTGAAAGTCCTAGCCAGAGCAATTAGGCAAGAAAAAGAAAAGGCATCCAAATAGGAAAGGAAGAAGTAAATTTGTCTCTGCAGATTTCATGATCTTATGTATAGAAAACTCTAAAGACTGCTAAAAAACCACTGGAATTAACAAAAGAATACAAAAAAAGATGCACAAGATCAACATACAAAAATCAGTAGCATTTCAATATACTAACAGTGAAAAGAAAACAATCCCATTCACAGTAGCATTGAAAAGAATAAAATACTTAGAACTAAATTTAAACAAGTGAAAGATATCTACACTAAAAGCTACAAAACATTGATGAAAGAAATTTATGAAGACAAATAGATGTAAACACATTCCATGTTAATTGATCAGAACAATCAATATTGTCATGTAATATATTATGTATGACCATTCTACCCTGCTTATTTACCTGTCTACATGCACGGACACAAACACATGCACTACTCTCCATTGTCAGGGTCTCTGGTGAAGCAAGATCCTTAGCTGTCTGGATTTTAGGTCGCATTTCAGCAGCCTCAGGCTGAAGTCACTATTCAATAGGCTTTCTTGGTGTCTTGGCACACAGAAAACTTCTTTTGGTGCTAGACTAGGCACCTAGCCTCTTCCCAAGTGGCACTGAGTTGAGTTTCCCATTGTGATTGGCACAGAGCTTAGAGTCAACCAAACATTTGCCTAACATGAAATTCTTATCTCACCCCACTGCCTTTCCTGGGATGCCCAAATTTCTTTCTCCCTAACATTCTCCAGCAGACAGAACAGGCCCTGAAGCCACACTGACTTCTAGCATCTAAGAACTGGAACGGCATTCACACAGCTGGTCCAATTAACTCAGGGTGGGGAAAACTTTTTTTCCGTAGAACTGCCTGCCTTTGATTTCCTAGAATACCGGAGTTTATGGGTTCCTTAGAGATTATTCTTTTACAGATGAGGCGACTGAGAACTAGAGAGAATAAGTAGATTTTCCTAGATTACTCTGCTAATTAGTGATGAAACTATGACCAGATGCAGTTTCTTAAGCCCCATATCTGCTTTTATTTTATTACATTTAGCTCTCAAGGGAATATTGTTCTGATCCCTGTTGTTGCACCCCAGAGAAGAATTTACTCTTATGTAACTATTTTTCAGGAAATAGAAAATTAAAGATAAGGAAGATTTAGAGACCTATAAGAGTAATTAATCAACTGCTTAGATTTTCTAAAGAAAGGAATGAGAGGTAATACTTTGAAGATCACAGATTTCCCAAGAGGATAACAGCAATGGAAATAAAAACCTTTAAAATATTTGTTGTATGTACATAGTAATTTTGATGTTCCTAATACTTTGTCTTCTATTTGTTTGTTTTTAATGGTAATTTAATCATTTTAATAATTTTTTAAATTAAGCTATTTATTTTGAGATAATTGTAGATTATCATGCAGCTATAAGCAATAATACAGAGAGATGCAAAGTACACTTTACCCAGTTTTCTTTAATGGTAACATCTTGCAAAACTGTAGCACAATATCACAAGATATAGATATTGATACAGACAAGATACAGAACATTTCTATCACCATAATGATCCCTCATGTTACCCTTTTATTGCTATACCGATTTCCCTTTCACTCCACCCTTTTTGTAACCCCTAGCAACCATTAATTTATTCTTCATTTATATAATTTTGTGATTTATAGAATATGTAAATGGAATTTTACAGTATGTAACCTTTGGGAATTGACTTTTTTCACTCAGCGTAATTCTCTGGTGGTTCATACAAGTTGTGTGTATCAATAGTTTGTTCCATTTTATTGCTGAGTGGTAGTCCATGGTATAGTTGTACAAGTTTGTTGAACCATTCACACTGTTTAAAGGCATCTGGGTTGTTTCTAGTTTTTGGCTATTACAGATAAAGCTGTTATGAACATTTGGGTACAGGATTTGTGTGAATATAAGTTTATATTTTTGGGGGCTAGAAGCTGAGGAGTGTGATTGTTGGCTTGTATAGTAGTTAAATATTTATTTTTATTTTTTTAAAAAAACTGTCAAACTGTTTTCTAGAATGGTTGTATCACTTTACATTCCCAAGAGCAACGTATGAGTAGTTCACTTTCTCAAATCCTCATTAGCATTTGGTATTGTCACTATTTTCTATTTTAGCCATTGTTGTAGGTTTGTTGTGATATCTCATTGTTATTTGAATTTGTCTTTTCCTAATGGCTAATGATGTTGAACATCCTTTCATGTGCTTGTATTCCACCTGTATATATTCTTCAGGTAAATGTCTCTTCATATCTTTTGGCCATTTTCTAGTGGAATTGTTTGTTTAATGCTGAGTTCAGAAAATTCATTACATATTCTGCATATGAGTCCTTTGTTTGATATTTAGTTTGCAAACATATTCTCCCAGTTGATAGCTTGTCCTTTCATCCTCTTCACAGGGTCTTTCTCAGACTAAAATATTTTTAATTTTGATAGGACCTAATTTATTAACTTTCCCTTTTCTGAATTGTGTTTTTAGTGTCAAGTCTATGAACTCTTTGTTCAGTGCTAGATCTTGAACATCTTCTACGATGTGCTTTCTGAAAGTTTTACAGCTTTACATTGTACATTTAAGTCTGTGAACCATTTTGGCTTGGTTTTTGTATAAAGTGTAAGACTTAGGTTAAAGTTCTTTTTTTGTTTGCTTGTTTATGGATGTTCACTTGCTCCAGCACCATTTGTTGAAAAAGCTCTTTCATCCATTGAATTGCTTTTGCTTCTTTGTCAATAATCAGTTGGGCATAAAGGCCTCCGTTGATATCCACAGGGGATTGTTCTAGGACCCCCCCACCCCCAGGAATGCCAAAATCTTCAGATACTCAAGTCCAGTCCTTATATAAAATGATGCAGTATTTGCACATAACCTAAGCACATCTTCCTGTGTACTTTAAATCTTCTCTAGATTATTTATAATACCTAGTACAATGTGAAAACTATGTAAATAGTTGTTATACTGCATTGTTTTTGATTTGTATTTTTTATTGTTGCATTGTTATTTTTTATTTTTTGAATATTTTTGATCTGTGATTGGTTGAATCTGCAGATGTGAAACCTGGGGATATGGAGGGATGATTGCATATGTGTGGGTGCATTTCTGAGTTCTTAATTGGGTTCATTATTGTATAGCCCTATCATTCTGCGAATATCACAGTCCTGATTACTGTGTCTTTATAATAAGTCTTGAAATTAGGTAGAATGACTCACCTCACTTTATTCTTTCTTTTCAAAATTGTTGTAGTTATTCTAGTTCTCTTGCTTTTTCAACAAAAGTTAGAATAATCTTGTTTATATCTCCAAAAATATTCTTGCTGGGATTTTGATAGTAATGCATTAAACCTGTATATTAATTTGGGGAGAATTGGCATCTTTACTATGTTAAGTCTTTCAATCTATGATCACTTATGTACTTATTGCTCATGGGATTGTATTTACATTTATTTACATCTTTTTAAATTACTTACATCAGCTTTTTGTAGTTTTCAGTATTCAAGCTCTGTATATATTTTGTTAGACTTACACATTAGTGTTTGATTTTTTTGAGCAATTATAAATGGTATTGTATTTTTAATTTTGGTGATCTCATGTTCATTGCTAGTATATGGAAACAATGTAATTGGTTTTAGTATGTTTATCTTGTATCCTATGATCTTGCTGAATTTACATATTAGTTCTAGGAGACTTTTTATAGATTTCTTGGGAATTTCTATGCAGACAATAATGTCATCTTCAAAAGGGGAATTTTATTTCTTCCAATTTATTTGCCTTTTATATAATTTTCTTGCTTTATAGCACTAATTAGAACTTCCAGAACTATGTTTAGTAAGAGTGGTGAGAATAAACATCTGGCCTTGATCTTAGGGGGAAAGCAGCCATTCTTTCAACATTCAATGTAATGTTAGCCACAGGTTTTTTGTAGATGCTTTTTATGTTGAGGAAGTTCCCTTTTTTTTTCTATTTTACTGAGAGGGATTACCATGAATTCATGTTGAATTTAGTCAAATTCTTTTTTTCTGCGTAGATTGATATGATCATGTGATTTTTCTTCTTTAAGTTGTTAACACAAATGTGCATATCAACCAGATTTGCATCCTTGGAATAATCTTCTCTTAGTTCTGGTGTATAATTCTCATTGTATACTGCTGAATTCTATTAATATTTTGTTATGAATTTTTTTTATGAGGTATATTGTCTATAGTTTTTATTTTTGTACAGTCTTTGTCTCGTTTAGGTATCAGGGTAATAGTAGTTTCAGAATACTAGCCTTTATCTTCCTTCCCTTTCCTTCTTTCCTTCCTTAGCTCCCACTTATGAGTGAGGACATGCAGTATTTCTCTTTCTGTGCCTAGCATATTTCACTTAACATAATTTCCTCCAAGCTTATCCATGTTGCTGCAAATGGCAGAATTTCATTTTTTTATGGCTGAGTAGTATTCTATTGTGTATGTATACCACATTTTCCTTATGGTAAGGGACACAAAGAATAATTACAATTTGCAATGATGAATATGCTAATAATATTGATTGGATCATTACATACTGTACACAAATACTGATAGTCAACTCTGTACCCCATAAATATGTATAATCAAAAATAAACAAACAAATAAATAAATAAAAAGCAACAAAAAAAGAATACTAGACTCCATTTTCTGCAAGACATTCTGAAGAACTGGTGTTAATTCTTCTTTAAGCGTTTTTTAGAATTCTCCAGTGAAACCATTTTGTGCTGGAGATTTCTTTTGGGAAGCTTTAAAACTGAGAATTCAATTTATTTGACAGTTTATAGGGCTATTCAAATTCTTTATTCTATTTTGAGTGAGTTGTGGTAGTTTTTATTTTTTGAGGAATTGGTCCATTTCATCTAAGTTTGTAAGACTGTTTGTAGCACCCTCTTATTTTCCCTTTGACACCTGCAAGGTCTATAGTGGTATCCCATTTAATTCCTTATATTGGTAAATTGCGTCTTCTCTCTTTTTTCTTTGTCAGTCTTGTTAGAGGTTTGTCAATTTTATTCATCTTTCAAAGAACCAGGACTTTGTTTCATTGATTTTCTTTATTGTTTTTCTGTTTTCAATTTTATTGATTTCTGCCCTTATGTTTATTATTTCCATATGCCTGCTTTGTGTTTATTTTGCTCTTCTTTTTCTAGATTCTTGAATCAATAACATAAGTTATTGATTAGAGATTTTGCCTCTTTGCAAATGTAAGCATTTAGTGCTGTAAATTCCCTTCTCAGTACTGTTTTAGCCATGTTCCACAGATTTTGATATGTTGTGTTTTCATTTTCATTCAGTTCGATGTATTTTAAATTTCCCTTCAAGCTTCCTCTTTGACCCATGGATTATTTAGAAGTGTGTTGTTTAGTTTCCACGTGTTTGGAAATTTTTATATTCATTTTCTAGTTTGATTCCATCGTGGTGGGAGAGCATGCTCTGTATGATTTCAATTCTTTTAGATTTGCTGAGGTTTGCTTTATGACACTGGATCTGGTCTAGTTCAGTAAATGGCCCATGGGATCTTTAAAATAATATGCATTTAGAATATGTATTCTGCTGTTGTTGGGTGGTATGTTTTATACATATTAATTAAATCCTGCTGATTGATTGTGGTGTTGTATTCTTCTATGTCCTTGCCGATTTTGGGTCTAGTTGTTCTAACAATTGTTCAGAGAAGATTGTTAAAGTTTCCAACTGTAATTGTGGATTTCTCTTTTTCTCCTTTTAGTTCTGTCAGTTTTTGCTTCACATATTTTGCATCTCTGTTTTTTGATGCATATACATAGAAGATTACTATGTCTTCCTAGCGAATTGATCCTTATATCATTATATAATGCCCCTCTCTGGCCTTGGTAATTTTATTTGCTCTAAAGTTTATTTTGTCTGATATTAATATACCCACTCTTGCTTTCTTTAGATTAATGTAATCATGATGTATATTATTCCATCCTTTTACTTTCAGCTTTCCTGTACTGCTTTAATTTACATGAGTTTTTTGTAGATAGTCTAAGGGTGGGTCATGTTTTTTAATCCAATCTTCCACTATGTGTCATTTAATTGAGGTAGTTAGATTATTTACAGTTAATGTAATTATCAACATGTTAGAGCTATGTCTGCATATTTACCTTTCATTTTCTGTTTGTTCTGTTTTTCCTTTCCATGTTTTCTTTTCCCTGCTTTATTATAAATTACTGGAGTATACATTTAGAATCACATAAAACAGTGTTGAAATTTTTCCTCGAATATCAAACATAATCAGAAAACTCAAGATAAGAATAAAAACCTATTGTAGTTGTCTATATTTTTGCTTGCTCTTTCATTTCTTCAAAGGTTCCTCCTTCTATTGTTTCCTTTCTGTTTAGAGAGAACCTCTGTTAGTCATTCTTTTAGGGTAGATCTGCTGTCAAAGCTTCTCTTAGTTTTCCTTTATTTAAGAATGTCTCAATTTCCCCTTCATTCCTGAAGGATATTTTCACTGGATGTAGGAATCTGGATTCACAGTTCTTTTTTTTGTTTTCAGTACTCCATGATTCCCTATGAAAAATCAATGCCATTCAAACAGTTTGAAAGTTTGTCACCTGTAAGTAAGGTCTCATATCTCTCATTATATCAATATACTTCTTTGTCTCTATGTTTTCAGAAATTTGATTATGATGTGTCTTTTTGTGGATTTCTTTGGGTTTTCCTTGTTTGGAATTCATTCACCTTCTTAAATCTGTAGTTTTGTGCCTTTTGCCAAATCTGTCAAGTTTTCAGCCATTATTTCTTTGAGTACTTTTTCCAGCCTGCCCTCTTTATTCTCTCCTCTGAGACTACAATGACACGAATGTTGGGTCTGAGACTGTTTTCTTTTTTCAGATTATTTTCTCTCTGTTGTTCAGATTGGGTATTTTCTATTGCTCTCTCTTCAGGTTCTCTGATTCTTTCCTCTGTCCCCTCCATTCTGCTGTTGGTTATTATTATTATTATTGATTTTTTCTGTTCCCAAATTCCCATTTGGCTCTTCTTTGTATCTTCCATTTCTTGCTGAGGCAATTTCTTTGCTAACACTCTCTAAGTTTTCATTTCCTTCAAACATGTAAATAATTGTGTTTAACACATTTTTATGAGGCTGCTTTAAAATATTTGAATATCTCTGCCATATTGGTTTTGTCCCCTATTGGGTTTTTTTTTTTTTTTTTCATTCAGTTTGAGATCTTCTTGGTTTTTGGTATTATTAGTGATTTTTTTACTGAAACCTGGATATATCATGTATTATTATATGAGACCCTGGTTCTTATTCACACCTTTTACTTTAGCTGGTTTCTTCTGACACTGCTTTGGCAAAGAAAGGGGGATGTACCTTGTTACTGCCAGGTGGGGATGGAAGTCCAGTTTCTGCACTCAGCTTCCTTTGGCACTCAAATGTCATATATTCCACATTATTGTTGAATAGAGGTGGGATTTCCAGCTCCATACTAGGCTTACACTGATACCTCCTTGACTGAAAGGGGTACCTCATTACTGTTAGATTCAGGTGGAAGTCCAGGTTCCCCTTGTAGTCTTCACTGACACTGTGGGAGTTGGGGTATGACCTCACTGGAAGATGGCAGTGATAAAAGTCTCAGTTCCCTATTTGGCTTTTTATGACACCAGCCTGGTGAGAGTGTTATACTGCCTGGTTATAGCCCTGAGAAGTTGTTAGGCTCCCCACTAGTCCTCTACTTGCATGGGTGCGGGTGGGGTCACAATTTTTTCTGTGGTGTTTGGCTTGAGTACAGCAGTTATTACCTAAAAGTTTTTCTGGCTTGCTAGGCTGTCTTTTCCCTGATTTTTTGGCTAGAAAGAACAGAGTTTTGTTGGAAACTTTTGTGTTTCCGTCTGTTGGTGTTTCCTGGTTGAGGGCTTGAGTTTCATGTCTGGGATATATGAAGCAAATAGTAAACCCATCTTGTCATTCCATCATGTCATTCCTTGGGTCCCAACATCCCTAATTAGTCTGTCTTCTCTCTACTTTTAAAAATCTTCTCTTATTTGTTTCATATATGTTAGGGTTTTCACTTGTACTTAAGTAGAAAAGAATAAAAGAAAATAAGTCTATGCTATTTTGCCGGGATAGGAAGTAATCAAATATCTTTTTTTAAAATTCAACCATAATTGTTTGTACATATCTGTGGGGTACTGCATTGAATATCAATACCTGTGTGCAATATGTGACGCTCAAATCAGGATAATTAGTATATTTAACTTTATACAATGTAATTATTTTTTGTGGGCCTTTACAAATTTCTAGCTAACCTCCCTCCCCTTTCCTACCTCTGACGACCTCAGTTCTGTTCTCTCCTTTTGAAAGTTCGATGTATTATTGTGTTCACTGTATCTTTCTTTCTGATTTATTTATTTATTTAGCTCCTAATTGTAAGTGAGGACATGTGGTATTTCTCTTCTGTGCTTGGCTTATTTCACTTAACATAATTTTCCCTAAGTTCATCCATGTTGCTGTGAAGGGCAGACTTTTATTCTTTTTTTTTAATGGCAGAGTAGTATTCCATTGTGTATCTGTACCATATTTACCTTATCCATTCATCTGTTGATGGATGTTTAGCTTGGTTCCAACTCTTGGTTATTGTAAATAGAGCTACAATAAACAAGGTAGTGCAGTTATTCCTTCAACATGATGATCTCCATTCCTTTGGATATATAGCCAGCAGTGGGATTGCTGAATTGTATTACAGTCCTTTCAGTAGTTGTTTGAGGAACCTTCATACTGTTTCCATAATGGCTGCAGTAATTTATAGTCCCACTAGAAGTGTAGGATGGTTCCCTTTTCTCTACATACTTGCTAGGCTTTGTTTTCTCTGTCTTTTTTATAATAGCCATCCTAACTGGGGTGAGCTGATATCTTAATGTGGTTTTTTTTCATGCCTCAAACTACTTTTTATTTGCAATTACATGATTTCACACAATTCTTCTAAACAGCAATGACATAAAATAGATTTCCTTGTGTATAAATAACTTACATACTCTCCATAAAGTGAATGCTCAAAGGTGGTAAAACAGATTTTCCACTCCTACAGTGTTCTTGTATCCAACAAAGTTGATGCACAATATATAAATACTCAAGTCCATTATTAAAATCTCAGGCACTTGACTAATAAAGTTTTTCAAACTGTATCAATGTATCTAAAGTGCATATACATATATATACATCTTTTTAAAGAAAGATTATTCTCTATAACTTCTCTATGAAAATAAGTTTGATGGTTTGGTCCATCTAACTGCACTACTATTAATATGAACTTTTAACTTTTAATGTATAGTAAGGTTTAGTCTACCTTTCTCTCAATACATCAACAGAAGCAAAAGGAGCTAGTCAGGTGCTAACATGTGATTATTAATCCAGTGATTCCAGTCACAATGCATTCCAGGAGAATGTACCCATGTCACTGGAATTGGACGATATGGTTTATTCTTCCTTCCCTGATTTGGATAACCAAATGGAACAAAAGGAGGGTAGTGACTGTAATGGCTGTTCCTTCAGTACATTCTTGGCTTTATTTTCTGGACAAAGAGTACCACATTGGAAGAGGTGGGAATATCATTCTGAAATCTGGTACACAGGGCTTGGGTTTGCAGTCACTGAACTGGGCTTCACTTCTACTTCTTGTTTCTTCATAAGAAGAAGAGGATCCTGAATGATAAACAGAGGTAACCTTAACAAGGGCCCTGGTAACTTTCTTGGAGATCTCATCCTTGTTCTCATCCTCATTTTCAAACCTGGCAACAATGAACACATTGTTTTTCTCTCCATACTGATAGCACACCTCACATGGGTCCACCCAGAGAGTGAGCTCCTCCAGCAAGCCCAGATTGCTGTACAGCCATTCTCACAGGCTTTCAGGACATCAGTATCAACTCTCTGAAACTTATTGACATGAATGCATCTGTAGGTCTATCCTTTTGATGGTTTTTCTGGATACCAGTGATTTTTATATTTTTCTTGAAGTATTAGAGTCAACTTCTCAGCAAACCTCTCAACTGACTTTTTTCAACTTACTGTGTTTTCACTAGTCTTGTGAAAAAGAAGACAATAGCAGCATTTCATCCTTCATCTTCCCCCCTGCTGCTTCCAGTGCTCTGGGGCCACAGATTGAGTGGCCCTGACTGTGTCCCAGCCTGGAACTTAGGGCACTGCCTCAGGGAGCCTGTGCTTGGAGATAGGGACCTCAGCCAGCCTCATCCTCAATGTGGATTTGATTTACATTTCCTGATTGATTAGTGATGTTGAGCCTTTATTCCTGTGTCTGTTGCCCTTTGGATATCTTCATTTGACAAATGTGTATTCAGCTCCTTTGCCCATTTTTAAATCAGGTTACTTGATTCTTTACTATTAGTGGTTTGAGTTACTTGTTGTGGATATTAATCCCTTGTCAGATGTACAGTTTGCAAATATTTTCTCCTATTCTTTAGAAGCTTTTTTAAAGGTCTTTTTGCTTTGTTAATTGTTTCTTTTGCTGTGCAGAAGCTTTTTACTTTGATATAATCCCATTCCCATTTGCTGATATATATTTTTTTACATGTGCTTTATGGGTCTTATTCATGAAGTATTTGCCCAGTCCTACTTCCTAAAATGTTTCCTGTTTTCTTTTAGGAGTTTTATAGTTTCAGGTCTTATACTTAAATCTTTAATCCATTTTGAGTTTATTTTAGTATATGGTGAGAGGTACAGGTCTAGTTTCATTCTTCTACATATGGATTTCCAATTTTCCCAGTACCATTTATTGAAGAGGCAGTCATTTCCCGAATATATGTTCTTGTTGCCTTTGTCAAAGATCAGTTGACTGTTAAGTATGTCAATTGATTTCTGGGTATGCAATTCTGTTCCACTGGTCTAAATGTCTGTTCTTATGCCAACACCATGCTGTTTGGGTTACTATAGCTTTACAGTATAATCTGAAGTCAGGTAGCATAACATCTCTGGCTTTACTATTATTATTATTATTATTATTATTATTATTATTATTATTATTTGCTCAGGATTGCTTGGGCTATTTGGGGTCTTTTCTTAGTCCATATGATTGTTAGGATTGTTTTTTTCTATTTATTTTTTGAAGAATGTCATTAGTATTTTGATGGGTACTGCATTGAATCTGTAGATTGCTTTAGGTAGCATGGACATTTTCACAATGTTAATTCTTCTAATCCAAGAGCATGGAAAATCTTTCCATCTTTTCATATCCTCTTTGATTTCTTTCAGCAGTGATTTGTAGTTCTCATTGTGGAGATCTTTCACCTCCTTGGTTAAATTGATTCCTAGGTATTTTACGTTTTTGGTGACTATTGTAAATGGGTTGCTTTCTTGATTTCTTTTTCTGCTAGTTCATTATTGGAATATGAAAATGTTACAGATTTTTCCACGGTGATTTTGTACCCTGCAACTCTACTGAAATCATTTATGAGTTCTAAGAGGTTTTCTTTTTTGGTAGAATCTTTAGGTTTTTCTATATATAGGATCATGTCATCTGCAAACAGGGATAGTTTGGCTTCATCCTTTGCCATCTGGATGCTCTTTTTTTTCTTTCTCTTGTCTGATTGCTCTGCCTAGTGCTTCCAATACTATGTTAAATAGGAGTGGTGAGAGTGGGCATCCTTTTCATATTTCTATTCTTAAGGGAAATCTTTCAGCTTTTCCCCATTTAGGATGATATTGGGTTTGTCATATGTGACTTCTACTGTGTTGAGATACTTTCCTTCTTTGCCTAATTTGCTGAGAGTCTTTATCATGAAGGGATGTCGAACTTTGTCAAATGCTTTTTCTGCATCTCTTAAGATAATCACATGATTTTTGTCCTTCATTTTGATTCCCACTTGATCATGACGTATAATTTTTTTGATTTGTTGCTTTATTGGGTTTGTTAATATTTTGTTGAGGATTTTTGTGTCTATGTTCATCAAAGATATTGGCCTCTAGTTTCCTTTCTTTGTTGTATCTCTCTCGGGTTTTGGTGTCATGGTGATGCTAGCTGCATAGTATTAGTTTGGGAGAATGGCTTCTGTTTAAATTTTTTGGAATAGTTTGAAAACAATTAGTGTTAATTTCTCTTTAAAGGTTTGGTAAAATTCAGCAGTAAAGCCATCTGGTCCTGTGCTTTTCTTCGTTGGGAGACTGCTGATTATTGCTTCTATCTCGTTGCTTGTTATTGATGTGTTCAGGCTTTCTTTGTCTTATTGGTCCCATCTTAGTAGTTTGTATGGTCCAGAAATTTTTCCCTTTCCTTCAGGTTTTCTAATTTGTTGGCATATAGTTCTTTATAATAGTCTCTAATGATTCTTTTTATTTATGTGGTATTTGTTGTAATGTTTCCTTTTTCATTTCTGAATTTTGTTATTTGGGTCTTCTCTCTTTTTTTAGTTAGCCTAGTTAATGGTTTGTCTAGTTTATCTTTTCAAAACACCCCATCTTTTTGTTTCATTGATCTTTTGTGTCATTTTTTTTGGTCCTTTTTTTATTTAGTTCCACTCTGATCTTAATTATTTCATTCCATCTACTAATTTTGGGACTGGATTGTTCTTATTTTTCTAGTTCTTTGAGGTGTAACATTAGGTTGTTTATTTGACATCTTGCTTTTCTTTTGATGTAAGCATTTATTACAATTAACTTCTTCCTTAGTCATGCTTTTGCTGTATCCCACTGGTTTGGTGTGATGTTTCTTTTTTTCTCATCAGTTTCAAGAATTTTTTGTTTTCCTGTTTAAATTATTCTTGGACCCATAGGTCACTCAGAAGCATGGTGTTTAATTTCCATGTGTTTGTATAGTTTCCAGAGTTTTGCTTGCTATTGATTTCTAGTTTTAGTCCTTTGTGGTCAGAAAAGGTACTTGAAATGATTTCAATTTTTAAAAATTTGTTGAGACTTGATTTGTGAGCTAACATGTGGTCTATCCTAGAGAATGTTCTATGTGCTGATGAGAAGAATATATATTTTCCAGTTGTTGGATGAAATGTTCTGTAGAGATCTGCCAAGTTCAGTTGGTCTAAAGTGTACTTTACATCCTGTGTTTCTCTGTTGATTTGTTGCCTAGATGATCTGTCCAGTGTTGGCAGAGGGGTGTTCAGGTCCCCAACTATTATTGTATTGGGATCTATCTCTTTCTTTAAACCTAACAGTGTTTGTTTTATATATATTGGGTGCTCCGATGTTGGGTGCATCTTTTTCTTTTTTTTCAGGGTTTTTAGTTACAAGTCTATTTTATCCAATATCAGAACAGCTACTCCTACTCGTTTTGATTTCCATTTGTGTGGTATATCTTTTTCTATCCCTTTACTGTTAGTCCATATGTGTCTTAACAGGAGAGGTGAGTCTCTTGCTGACAGCATATATTTGGTTCTAGCTTTCTAATCCAATCTGTCAGTCTGTGTCTTTTGAGTGAGGAATTTATTCCATGTACATTTAGGGTTGTTATTGAAAAGTACTGTCTTACTCCTGATATTTCATTGCTTTTCATATGGTTGATTTAAACATCTTTTGTTCTTTTCTTTCACTTTTATTGTTTGTCTTCAGTGTTCATTGCTTTTTTTGAAGTCATATGGTATAGTTTCTTCCTCTTTCTTATTGCACATCTGCTCTACCAGTGGTATTTGTTCTTTATTGTGTATTCACGGTGGTGATTATTTTTTGGGGGGATACCAGGTGCAGGACTCCCTTAGGATTTATTGTAGAGCTTGTCATATGGTGGTGAATTCCCACAGCTTTTGTTTTTCTGGGATTCACATTATTTCTCCTTCATTTCTGAAGGATAGCATTGCTGGATGTAGTATTCTTGGCTGGCAGTTTTTTTCCTTTAGCACTTTGAATATATCATCCCATTTTCTTCTTGCCTGTAGAGTTTCTGTTGAGAAGTCTGTTGTTAGTCTGATGGAGACTCCCTTTTCTCTTTATATTTTTGGGATTCTTTCTTTGTCTTTGACTTTTGACAGTTTGACTACAATGTGTCTCAGAGAAGACCTTTTTGGATTTAATCTGTTTGGGGACCTTTGAGCCTCTTAGATCTGGGAGTCTGTACCTTTACTAATACCTGGTAAGTTTAGTGCTTTTATTTTATTGAATATGTTTTCAATGCCCGCTTCTCTCTCCTCCCCCTCCAGAATACCCATGATTCAAATGTTTGTGTGTTTAATGATGTCTGCTAGCTCTCTTAGATTTTCTTCATTTTTTAAAATGCTTTTTTCATGTTCTTTTTCTTTTCTTTTTTTTTTTTTTTTTTTTTTTTTTTTTTTTTTTTGTTTTTGTCCACTTTGGTTACTTGATAAGGACAGTCTTCAAGATCAGAAATTGTTTCTTCTCCTTGCTCTAGCCTGCTGCTTACTCTCTCAATTACAGTTTTTATTTCATTGAATAAGTCTTTCAGTTCCAGGAGTTCTACTACATTCTTTTTTATGTTATTTATCTCTTCGTAAATTTCCTCCTTCCAGTCCTGGATTGTTTTTCTCATTTCATTGTATTGTCTAACTGAGTCTTCTTGTATCTTACTGAGTTTCTTTAAGATTGTTACTAGGAATTCCTTTTCAGACATTTCAAGATTTTCTGCTCTTATGGGGTCTGGTACTTGAGAATTATTCTATTCCTTTGGTGGTGTCATTTTTTTTTTTTTTTGTATTTCTAGTACCTCTATGTTGATGTATGGTCATCTGTTAGAGCAGTTCCTTCTTTTAATATTCTGGAATGGGCTTTGAGGAGAGAGACTTCCTCCTGTAGATGTGTTTTATATTGACTCTCAAGTAAGGTGTTTTAGTATTGGTTCTGGGTAGACACAGTAGTCTCTGTGTGGGTACATCTGCCATATTCAGTGTTGGAGTTGCCTGTGAGTGCCTCCATGGTGTAGGCACTGGGGCACTTAGTAATTCTTTGGTGAGGTTAGTGACACTGTTTTGGGTTATCAAAGATGTGGGTAAGATCTTGTAGTCTTGGGCAAAGTGCCTGGGTGCCTTGTCACTGTTTGGCAGGGTGAGTGACGCTGGGCAGGCTTGCTGGCTTCCCAGCTAGTCTCCTGTGAACCTGATGGGTGCAGTGGAGTATGTTGATCTCCTCAACTTGAGTGGTTGAACCTGGGCAGGGCTTCTCTTTCCTCATTCCTATGGGCCAATGCTTCTTCTGGGTCCTTCCTTCCCTTGGTTGGGGGATGGATTGGTGGTGGCTGGGAATTTTCTTCTGTACACTATTCTGCTATCCTGGGTTTCTGTACTCTCTCGGCTCTCTGTGTGTGTCTATCCCCAGGTCATGGAAGTTGTGTGTGCTGGACATGTAGTTTCCACCACTGGATTCATGACCATGGGGGTGGTGTAATTCCCTAAGTTGGTTGGAACACTGTGATGCAGGTCTGTGCTGGCTTGCATCATTCTGGTGGCTCTGCTCATGACTTTACCTGTGTCAATGTGTGGTGGCAGTGGTGGGTCTTGTGCATGGCCATTCTGAATGGTGTGGTAGTGGCAGTGGTGGTGGCTACCAAAAGCAGCAATTGCAGTAGCTGTGCTGCAGGTAGCAGTGGCAGGGGGTTCCACACCCAGCCGGGTTGGCTATTGCTTTGGTGTTGGCAGGGGGTCCTGCACGTGGCTGGTCTGGTTGGTATGATGATGGCAATGGTGGCAGCTAGGCTGTAGGTGGCTATGGTGGGGAGGTTGCATGCACAACTGGGCTGGATTGAGTAGTGGCTTAAGTGGATGGGTGCTACATGCAGCTGTGCTGTCTGGTGCAAAGGCATGTGTATGGATTTCTTGTGCAGCTGGTCTGACTGGTGCAGTGTGGATGGCTGCAGGTGATGGCAGTGGTGGGGGACATGCTACTGGTGGCAGGGGCAGGACGTGCTGTGCCAAACTGGGCTGGCTACTTCTTCAGCATTGTCAGGGGTCCTTTATGCAGGAAATCTACCTGGTTTGATAGCTGCTGCACTTCAGGTGACTAAGGTGCTGGGTGGGGGTGGTATTCCACACGCAGCTGGGCTGCCTGTGTATGCAGCTCTCATATATCTCTTTTAATAAAACAATGTGTGTGTACATCCATATGTACATGCACCTCTTTTCCTTTTGGTATATTTTCCTGGGCCTCTGGCCATCCATAAAGTGTCCTGGGGTCTACAGTTTTATACTAAACAGTTTCTTTGTCTCTGGATTATTAAAATGACAATTCTAAAAGTAAAGCTTGTTTACTTGTCCCAAGAGGGCACATTACATTTGTATAAGGCAGTATTATGGAGTGTTCAGGAGCACTAACTCTGGAGCCAGACACCTTGAGAATTTCTTGCAGGGCTGGTTTTGTGGTGGTGAACTCCTACAGTTTTTGTTTGTCTGGGAAATACAATATTTCTTCCTCATTTCTGAAGGAGACCCTTGCTGGGTAAAGAATTCTTGGCTGGCAATTTTTTTTTTTTTCATTTAGTACTTTGAATATATCATTCCACTTGCTTCTGACCTGTAGAGTTTCATTTGAGAAGTCTGCTGTTATTCTGATGGGGGATCCCTTATAGATGACTTGATGCTTTTCTCTTGCTGCTTTTAGAATTCTCTCTTTGTCTTTGAGCTTTGCAAATTTGACTATAATGTATCTTGGAGAGGATCGTTTTGGATTGAATCTGTTTGGGGACCTTTGAACTTCATGGATCTGAAGGTCTGCATCTCTCCCTACACCTGGGAAGTTTTCTGTTAGTATTTCCTTGAATAGGTTTTCAATACCTTTTCCTTTCTTCTACCATTCTGGAATACCCACAATTCACATGTTAGAGTGCTTGAGGTTGTCTACTATCTCTCTCAGATTTTCTTCATTATTATTAATTCTTTTTTCCTTTTTTTTTTTTTTTTTTTGGTCTGCTAGGGTTATTTTGAAAAGACCATCTTCAAGATCTGAAATTCTTTCTTCTGCTTGCTCTAGCCTGCTGCTCAAACTTTCTGTTGTGTTTTTTATTTCACTGAGTGAATCTTTCATTTCCAGGAGTTCTGCTACACTCTTTTTTAAGGTATTAATCTCTTCGTAAATTTCCTCCTTCATATTCTGGAAATTTTTTCTTGTTTCCTTGTATTCTCTAATTGAGTCTTCTTTTATTTCTTCGAGCTTTCTTAAGATCATTGTTTGGAATTCTTTTTCAGACATTTCAAGAATTCCTTGTTCTGTGGTGTCTGGAATTTGAGCATTACTGTATTCCTTTAGTGGTGACATATCTTCTTATTTGTTTGTAGTTCTAGTATTTTTTCATTGATGTTTGGTCATCTAGGAGAGGACTTGCTTCTTCTGTTACTCTGGGGTTGGCTATGAGGATAAAGACTTCCTCCTCTATTTGCAGGCCCTACTGGTGACTCTTCTTATGTCAGTGTAGTCAAGTGAGTGGCAGGTTGCCTGTAGAGTGGCCCTGGCTGCTACTGTGGTGGTGAATTGTCTTTATGGTGACAGAAAGTGTGGCAGTGTCTATATTACACCATCTTTCTGTGGCCATAGACTGAGCCCCTGGTATTGAGCAGGTCTCAGCTCCCTTCTGCAACTGTTGGGCTGTGGGCACTTCCCTCCAGGCCTTAGACTGGGCCCTGGTACCACATGGGTCCCTGCTCATTTCTCGGCTTCTGGGCTGTGGCCACTTTCCTCCAGGGCTTAGACTCCACACACAAAAATTAACTCAAAGAGGATCATTGACCTAAATATAAAAGCTAAAACTAAACAATTATTTTGAAGAAAATGTAAGAGAATATCTTCACAACCTGGGCAGAAGCAAAGGTTTCTTAGACATAGAAGATAATAACCATAAACAAAAATATTTATGTTAGACTTCATCAAAATCTAAAACTTCTACTTACGAAAAGACATAAGAAAAAGAAAATGATGACTGTATAAGCCATACTGTGTGTGAAAATATTCACAATAAATATATCTGACAAAGGACTTCCATCCAGGGTATATTAACCGTTAAGAATCAGTAATAAGATTAAACAATCATTGCAAAAAGGGCAAATATTTGAACAGTCATTTTTTAAAAGTAATATATGCAAATAGCCAATATATACACAATTGATCAATGAAAACAAAATATGCTCAGCATTATTATTCATTTGGGAAATTCAAATTAAAACCACAACAAACTACTACTACACAACCATTAAAATGACTAAAATTATAAAGTTTGACAGTTCAAAATGTTGGTGAGAACGTAGAGCCATCAGAATTCCCCTACACTGCTAGTGAGAATATAAAATGGTACAACCATTTTGAAAAACATGGTTTAACTTTTAAATTAAACATACTTCTAACATATGACCTAGCAAGTCCACTTCTTGATAGTCAAGAAAAAGAAAAACATATTCACCCAAACTATTTCACATGAATGTTCACAGCAACTTTACTCACCATCACACAAAATTGGAAACAAGCCAAATGTCCATCATTAAGTGAGTAGATAAATGAATTGTGGTGTATTCACACAATGGAATACTATTCAGTAATAAAAAAGAAAAAATCACTGATACACACAATGGCATGGGTAAATCTCAAAAATGTTATACTGAGTGAATGAAGCCAGGAATATACAATTCTATTAATGTGAAATTCTTTTTTTATTTTTTTTATTTTTTATTTTTATTTTGTCAATATACAATGTAGTTAGTTATTGTGTCCCATCACCAAAGCCTCCCTCCCTCCTCCCTCTCCCCCCTCCCACCCAGATGTGTTATTAATGTGAAATTCTTTTTTTATTTTTTTTATTTTTTATTTTTATTTTGTCAATATACAATGTAGTTAGTTATTGTGTCCCATCACCAAAGCCTCCCTCCCTCCTCCCTCTCCCCCCTCCCACCCAGATGTGTTATTAATGTGAAATTCTAAAAAATTCAACTTAATTTATAATGACAGAAAGCACATCAGTAATTGTCTGGGGATGGGGGAAGGCATTGATTGTATAGGAGCACAAGAGCACTTTTTGTGATGATGGAAATGATCTGCATCTTGACTATGGTGACAATTACATGGGTAAGTCCCTATTTCAAAATGCATGGATATGTACATTTTAAGTAGGACTTGTACATTTAAATGCATAGGTGTTCACTGTTTATTGTTTATGTCAGTAAAATTGATTTTTAAAACTTTGACCAGGCCATTGTAACGTGCAGTAAGGTTTGATAACCATTGTTCTATAGCCTTACTTCTCAGAGTGCATTCCTGAGACTAGCAGCCTCTGATTCCTAGGGAACTCATTAGAAATGCAGAATTCCAGCCCCCACCCAAGAGCTACTGAGTCACAATCTGCATTTTAACAAGATCCACAGGTAATTCAAATGCACATTAAAATGTGAGAAACACTGGCATAGGGGATAATATATTCATGAGCTGGAGGCAGGCTGGATTCGTTAATCACCACATGGATGAAAGCCACTGGTTGACTAGGAATACTCACCTGACACTCTAATGTAAGCAAAGAATAAACTTCTCTTACGGTTGAAGCATTTTGATTTTGGGTCTATATGTTATGGTAGGTTGGTCTATCTAACTGTAACAAGATTGGTTTTGTGTTCAGGTGGTCTGTGGGCATAGTCTAAAGTAGTCTTAGTGGAAAATAACTTGGAAACTTCATATTCATGCTTCATCTTTAAAATTCACTCAAATTACTTTCGATTTTATGGTGTATTTATATTTGTTTGAATATAATAATGATGTTTTCAATTTATGCATTAGTTAAATTATTTCACTGCTTTCTCCTAAATCTGGATCTAAAACTAAAGCTCCAAGAGGACGTGCAATGTCTAGTTGCTTTCCCTTCCTCCAAGAGATAAGTGTTCACTGTTTAAGAAGCATTGGGTTGGATATAAAGTACATGGCACAAAACAGAAACTAAAATGTTTTTCTTGTTGCCCAAGGTAGAATTATCAGATGTGAAAGAGAACTGTATTCAAATAGTACTTTAATAAATAAAAATGACTCTGTAAGTTATGCAATTTCAGAGACTTTGACAGGTTTGGCTAGGAGAAGAAACCATGCAAAAGCAAACTGGGTCTTTTTTTTTTTTTTTCTTCCTTAATCAGCTCACTTATTTTCATTGTACATGTTTATGGGGTAGAGTTTGTTGTTTCAATACAATTATGTACTATATAATGATCCAATCAGAATATTTAGCATATGTTTGACCTAAACATTTATCCCTTCTTTGTGATTATAACATTCAAGATCCTTTTTTCTGGCTATCTTGAAATATACAATACAATATTATTAGCTATTGTCACCCTAAGGCACCAGAACTTACTCTTCCTATCTAACTGTAATCTAGTAACTTTGTACCTGTTTACCAGCCTTTCCCTGTCCCTCTCTTACCCCTCCCTTTCCCTGCCTGGGTAGTCACTATTCTACTCTTTATTTCTTTGTTTCTTCCTTTTTATTTCTCTTAATTGACCCATGATAATTGTGTATTTGTGGAGTACAATATGATATTTGGGTACGTTCATCCTGTGCACAATGATCGTATCAGGGCAATTAGCATATCCATCGCCTCAAACTTTCATCAGCTCTTTGTGTTGGGAACATTGAACATCCTCTCAACTAGCTACTCAAAGTTACACAGTAATTTCTTGTTGACTGTACTCTCCCTATATTGCTATAGAACACTAAATCCTGGGACTTTCAAATTGTACCACAGTGTGGTTTGCATACTCTATACAAATAATGGACTACAAATGCTTCTGTATATCTGCAAAAGCTGGCATGAGGATCTAAGGGTAACTTACTGAGCCCTTACTATGTGCCAGACTCTGTGCTGGGCATTTGCCTGCATATGATTTAATTTGACACTAGCCAAAACCTTAGAGAGTAGTATTTTTTGCCCTTAATTCTGAATGTGGAGAGTGAGGTTCTAAGGAGTTAGATGGTTGCCAGACTTCACAGTGAATTGAACATAAAAATGTCTGCCATCCTCTTTTTACAAACGCATTGTGCCTTGAGCCATCTCTTATCTACTTCTTTATCCTAATGTATTCCTATCATTATGAAAGAGAAAAGGCCCTGAGACAGAGAGAAAGATGAGAGCCAGGCAGCAAGCTAGAGCTCTTTCTTGTATACAGCAGAAGCAAGGAAATGAGTTGAAAGCAGATGGAGCAGCCCCTTTACCACCCTCCCTGCTTCCCCCCATTCTGAGGCTCAATGCACTTCACACCTGTCCCCTGCTCTTTCTTTCTTTCTTGTTGTTTTTGTCTTTACACCCTGCCCCCTATGTAATCCCTGGGCTTTTCTTCCTTGTCTCCAGGCCAGCCCACTCATTTCCCTTTCCTTTCCTTTGAGCTCTAACCACTGCCTCCACTATCCCGCCCTTTGTCAGCATCCCTTGAACCCCCACCCCCACTTTCCTTTACTCCTTTTGCTTTCTCTGTTCCTTTCTCTCCTGCTCAGCTTTCAAGGCCCCATTAGAGCCCCACCATCAAGTCTGCCCTTACAATAGCTCACTGGTTTTGAGATGAAGTAAAACGTCACTAATTTGTTCTAATTGGGGGGAAAGGTCAGTGTGCTTTAAATGAAAAGTATGAGTGATAGGATATTTGGGGGGGAAAATGCAATCTCATTACTTTCAAGTATATAAAGTAATCCCAACAACTGAGACAAGAGGATAAAAGGGAAAGCTATACATCTCAGAGAGTTGTAAGTGGTTTGACAAACAGGCACGGCTCATTTATAATTAGGACATTCAGTTTGGTGATACAAGTGCTACTGCTGAGGTCTTCGCACTGAAGTAGGCTAATATTTCTTTTATTTCCAAAATTAGTTTGTGAAGAGAGCTCTTTCATCATAGATACAGGTAGAATATCGTTAGAAGGGTCCAGTATTTCAGATTTACTTTCTTATGTTATATGGCCCATAGGAACATTGCTTTCTGTTCAGCCAATTTCCAAAAGGAGTAATGGTGAACAACAGCAACGACAACAAATTCTCATTTCTATGATTCCCTTTTATGCAAGAGTTACTATCAATGAAAAAAATACCCTGTTCAGGTCATGTTATTTGGGGTGGAGATGTGGAGGTGTAGAGGGAAAGAACTGAATGTACATAAGCAGAGCCAAACCTCGGCTGAGCAGGATGCAGTCACATGGCCTTAATTTGGAATCTACTAATTTAAAATTGGTGAAGATGGAGGAAACAGCCTACTTTATTTTTACACTCTAAGAAGCCAATTTTCTAAGCTTTAAAAGGAAGCTTTGCTGCATTCTAAGTGTGTTTTTCTTTGTATTGGGATTCTAATCTTTTCTATGGGTATATCCACTTTTGACAACAGAATGTAAATCAATGGGAAAATGGAATTTTGTCTACAAATTTGTACATATAAGCCTACATGAATAAATCTGTCAAATGACCAAGGGAATTTTTTTTTAAAGTACATCAAAAATTGTCAAATATACAAATTGAAGAATTACTGACTAATGAAACTGTTTGGCATTCCTTTCAGTATACATTTCCTTAAATGTAGCACATCTAATTTTTGGAGGTAGTTCCAAACCCTTGGGCTTTAGGGTTAGAATCAGAGGTATTCTGAGAAGAAAGGGACCTTAGAAATCATCTAGTCTGCTAATTTTTTTCAAACTTATTTTCTTCAAATTTCTTCAGTCAAAATCTTGCTTGAAAATCTAATATAAGGACTTGGTAAAAGAGGAGTCAGTAATTAAAGTAGGATTTGAGGAGCCTGAAGCCTAGTCCAGTCCCTTAACACACCTCCCTTCACATTTTCTAAGTGACTTGGACAAGTTTACCCAAAAAGTCATAGTGGGTCTCCTAATTTTCCTTTTTCTGTTTTCATATTATCTTTACACAATATAAACATTTTTGTGGTCCTTTACCAATTTCTTCCTAACCCTCTTCCCCAATCCCCTTTCCCACCTCTAGTGGCCTCAGTTCTGTTCTCTCCTTTTGAAAGTTCAAGGCTATTGTGATTATTCTTTCTTTTTTTTTAAAAAAATTTTTCTGGTCCCACTTATGAGTGAGGACATGTGGTATTTCTCTTTCTGTATCTGGCTTATTACACTTAACATAATTTTCTCTAAGTTCATCCATGTTGCTGTGAGTGGCAGAATTTCATTCCTTTTTATGGCTGAGTAGTATTCCATTATGTATATATACCACATTTTCCTTATCCAGTTGTCCATCGATGGATATTGAGGTTGGTTCCAATGCTTAGCTATTGTAAATAGAGCCGGAATAAACATGGGAGTGCAGGTATCTCTTCAACATGATGATTTCCATTCCTTTAGGTATACAATCAGCAGTGGGACTGCTGGATCATATGGCAGTTCTATCTGTAGTTGTTTGAGAAACCATCATACTGTTTTCCATAATGGCTGCACTAATTTATAGTCCCACCAACAGTGTAGGAGGATTTCCCTTTTTCTATATCCTTGTCAGCATTTATTATTCTCTCTCTTTTTAAAATTTTTTTTGATACTGGCCAGTTTAAGTGGCATGAGATGACAACTCAATGTGGTTTTGATTTGCATTTACCTGATGCTGAGAGATGTTGAACATTTTTCCATGTGTATGTTGGCCACTTTTACATCTTCCTTTGAGAAAAGCCTATTCAGCTCCTTTGCTCAAGTTTTTAATCAGGTTACTTGTTTTTTTACTGTTGTTTAAGTTCCTTGTGTATTCTGGATATTAATCCCTTGCTGGATGAATAGTTTGTGAATATTTTCTCCCACTCCATAGGCTGTCTATTTGCTCTGTTAACTGTTTCTTTTGCCATGCAGAATCTTATTAGTTTGAAATAATCACATTTGTTTATTTTTTTTCTTTTGTTTCCTGTGCTTTGGGGGTCTTGTTCATAAAGTTGTTGCCCAGTCCTACTTCCTGAAGTGTTTCCTCTATGTTTTCTTTTAGGAGTTTTATAGTTTTGAGTCTTAGTATATGTGCTGCCAAGGTGAGCTATAGTTTTGAGTCTTATATATGTCTTTAATCCATTTGGAGTTGATTTTGGAATATGGCAAGAAGCACTGGTCTAGTTTCATTTCCCATATATGGATGTCCAGTTTTCCCAGCCCCACTTATTGAAGAGGCTGTCCTTTTCCCAATGTATACTCCTATTGCCCTTGTCAAATCTCTGTTGGCTGTAAGCATGTGGGTGGATTTCTGGATTCTCTATTCTGTTCCATTGTTCTGAGTTTCTGTTTTTATGACAGTATCTTGCTGTTTTGTATACTATACCTTTGTGGTATAATTGAAAGTCAGGTAGTGTTGTCTCCAGCTTTATTTTTTTTATTGCTCAGGACTGCTTTGACTATTTGGGGTATTTTGTTGTTCCATATGAGTATTAGAATTGTTTTTTCTATTTCTGTGAAGAACATCATTGGTATTCTGATGGGGATTGCATTGAATCTGTAGATCACTTTGGGTAGTGTGGACATTTTTACAATGTTAATTCTTCCAATTCAAGAGCATGGAATGTCTTTCCCCCTTTTTGTGTCATCTTTAATTTTTTTTTAGCAGTAATTTGTAGTTCTTATTGTGGAGATTTTTCATCTCCTTGGCTAAATTTATTCCTGTGTATTTTATTTTTTGGTGCTTATTGTAAATGGGCTTGCTTTCTTGGTTTCTTTTTCTAATTTGTCATTGGAATATAAAAAAGCTACAGATTTTTTTTGTGTTGATTTGGTACCATGTGACTTTACTGAAATTGTTTATCAACGCTAAGAGTTTTTTTGTAGTCTTTAGGGTTTTTTTTATATAAAAGATCATGTGATCTGCAAACAGGGACAGTTTTAATTTGTCTTTTCCAATGTAGATCCCTTTATTTCTTTCTCTTGTCCAATTGCTCTGCCTAGTGCTTCCAATACTATGTTAAATAGGAGTGGTGGAAGTGGGGGTCCCCATTGTTCCTTTTCAGGATAATATTCGTGGGGTGCTTGTCATATATGACTTTTATTGTGTTGAGATACTTTCCTTCTGTACATAATTAGCTGAGAATTTTTATCATGAAGGGATGTTGAATTTTTTCAAATGCTTTTACTGCATCTATTGAAATAATCACATGGTTTTTGCCCTCGATTTTGTCAATGTGTTGTATCACATTTACTGAGTTGCATATTTGAACCATATTTGCATCCATGGGATAAATCCCACTTGAAAATGGTGTTTAATTTTTTTGATGTATTGCTCTATGCTGATTGATAATACTTTGTTGAGGATTTTTGCATCTATGTTCATCAAGGATACTGGTCTGTAATTTTCTTTTTTATTGCATCTTTGTCTGGTTTTGGTATTAGGGTGATGCTGGCCTCATAGAATGAGTTTGGGAGAATAACCTCTGTTTATCTTTTGGATTAAAGCCTGTTTTATCTGATGTAAGAAAGTTACTACTGCTCATTTTTGGTTTCTGTTTGTGTGGTGTATCTTTTTCCATCCTTTCACCATTATTCTGTGTATTTTTACAGGTGAAATGAGTCTCTTGTAGACAGCATATAGATGGGTCTAGCTCTTTAGTCCAATCAGTCAGTGTCTTTGAGTGGGGAGTTTAATCTATTTACATTTAGGGTTGTTATTGAAAGGTATCGTGTTATCACAGGCATTTTTACTGATTTTCTTTTGGATGTTTAAAATACCTTTTGTTCCTTTCTTACTCTTTTATTGTTTGTCTTCAGTGTTTGTTGGTCTTTTGAGGTCTTAATTTATAGTTTCTTTCTCTTTATTGTTTGAATTTTTGTTCTACAAGTGGGTTTTGTTCTTCCTTGTGTATTCTTGGTAGTGATTATAATTTTTCAGGTTCCAGATACAGGACTCCCTTAGGATTTCTTGTAGGGCTGGTCATGTGGTGAACTACCACAGTTTTGTTTGTCTGGAAAATACACCAT
Source organism: Galeopterus variegatus (assembly GCF_000696425.1). Taxonomy (NCBI): domain Eukaryota; kingdom Metazoa; phylum Chordata; class Mammalia; order Dermoptera; family Cynocephalidae; genus Galeopterus; species Galeopterus variegatus. Next base: position 30,364 of record NW_007726371.1, on the reverse strand, counting down.
TCCTCCCTCATTATTGAAGGATAGTCTTGCTGGGTATAGTATTCTTGGCTGGTAGATCTTTCTTTTAGCATTTTTAATATATCATCCCTTTTTCTTCTGGACTGAAGAGTTTCTGTTGAGAAGTCCTACTGTCAGTATGATAGAGGCTCCCTTATAGGTGACTTGATATTTTTCTCTTGCTGCTTTTAGGATTCTCTTTGTCTTTTAACTTTGCCAGTTCAACTATAATGTATCTCAGAGAGGAACTTTTTGGATTTAATCTGTCTGGGGATCTTTGATCCTCTTAGATCTGAAGGTCCATGTCTCTCCCTATAACCTGGGAAGTTTTCCATTATTATTTTGTTGAAAAAGTTTTCAATGTCTTTTCCTTTCTCCTCCCCTTCTAGAACACCCATGATTTGAATGTTTGTGTGTTGAAGGTTGTCTGCTAGCTCTCTTAGATTTTCTTAATTTCTTTTTTCTAATTTTTTTTTGTCCACATGGGTTATATCTAGAAGACTAGGTTGGAGATCAGAAATTCCTTCTTCTGCTTGTTCTAGCCTGCTGCTTAAGCTCTCAGTTGTGTTTTTTATTTCACTGAGTGAATCTTTCAGTTCCATGAGTTCTGCTAGGTTCTTTTTAAGCTATTAATTTATTTGTAAATTTCTACCTTCATAAATTGGATTTATTTTCTTTCATTATGTTGTCTGAATGAGTTTTCGTGTATCTTTGTGAGTTTCATTAAGATTGCTGCTTGAAATTCATTTTCAGTCATTTCAAGGGTTTCCTGTTCTATAGGTTCTGGTATCAGAGAATTACTGTATTCTTTTGGTAGTGTCATGCTTTCATGGATTTTCATATTTCTAGTATCTCTACATTGATGTCTGGTCATCTGTTAGAAGCAGTTTCTTCTTCTGTTACTCTGGAGTGGGCTTTGAGAAGAGACTTCCTCTTTTTCTAGTCTCTGCTGGTGACTCTCCTTGCATGAATGCAGTCAAGTGACTGTGGGCTGCCAGCATGGTGGCTTCTACTGTGGAATCGAGCTGCTTTGCCTTGATCATTGACTATGGCAGTGGTTGTGGTGGACTACCCATGAAGACATGGGGTTTTTTTTTGTTTTTTTTTGGCATGCTCCTGCCTTCTGCTAGGCAGTGGGGCTGCCCCTGGCTCTTGCCTAGGACCTCATCCTAATTTTTCTTTCATAATCTTTATCTCCATCCCCTCCCCCTTTTACCTCCAAATAAACACACACACACACACACACACACACACACACACACACACACACACACACACACCATTACAGGTAGCCAGAAGGAGCTTCTCCTGCCTTTCATAAGCCACTAACATCTCACTGTAAATTTTCGCATTTTCAAAGAAAAAAGTGGGAAGAAGGCAATGCTGAAGCTAATGAAATGAATCACTAAAGGTGACATGACTGCATTGTTGCAAATTTTCTTTGTGTGGGCTTCTTCAAATCACACTCTGTATGCATCCTCATATTTGCCAAATATTTAAGGATAACTTTGCAGGCTTATTTTTTTTTTCTGTTTTGTCTTTTTTCATGACCGGCAACGGGATTGCAACCTTCGGTGTCGTGCCCGCACTGCGCTCAACCAGTGAGTGGACCGGTCTCCATATGGGATCCGAACCCTCGGCGGGAGTGCCGCCGCACTCCCAAGTGCCGCACTCTACCGAGTGCGCCACCGGGCTGGCCCTGCAGGCTTATTTCAAAAGAGCGGCCTCAGGAAAAAAACCTCAGTAGGAATTTGCATTTAGGACATCTTGGTCTTGAGAGATAAACAAGCAGAATGAGGGTAAAAGGTGCTCCACTCTTATTTTCCAGGCTTCCATTTTACTACACTTCTTTCTGAATAGGTGCAATGTTCTAGAATACTTTGCTTTGTTTCCTCTATGGCTAGGAGACAGGCCTGTGTGTATGTGTGTGACTGAGTGAGTAAGTATGGTGTGAGAGAGAGATAGAGACACAGAAAAACAGACAAACACTGACACAAGAGACACACACTCACACATAGAGACACAAGGAAACACACAGAGAGTGGCACAGAAACATTCACAGGGGGATACGCATATCCATAAATAGAAACAAGAAAGACAGTGAATGACAGTGACATAAAGTGACAAAAAGAGACAGCAAGACAGAGAGAAACAGCAGCATACACATATAAACAGACACACATTCAGAGTGAACCAGAAATAAGATAAGATTGAAACTGAGAGATTGAGAGAGACACACACAAGGATATTCATTGAGACAGATACACACTGAAAGATAGACTAAAGAGAAAAACTGAGAGTGACAGAGAGGCTGACAGTGATGTAATAAAAACTGAAATAGAGAAAGGAAAATCTTGGTGATGGGGGAAAGAGAAATCCACTACTATTCTTTCCTTTTCCCCATGGAAGCCTTCAATGATTGCTTCTTTCATGTTCCATATAACTTAGAAATTAAATTTTAATATCTCCTATTCAGAGGCTAATTACTCAGAGGCAAATTTTTAAGTCTGGCTGTAGAAAATATGTTTTTTCCCCCATTTTATTTACCAAATTTAATTGTTTGGGGATCACAATTATGGGAGTATGGGAGCCAGAGCTGAAGCTATAGCTGACAAGGGGCTGACATGATGAACTGACCAGCAGTTTTCCAGATCTCCAGTATTACACATTCATATCCTTCAGCATCACTTCAGTGTTATATACTTTCTGTGTCTTTACCCCATATAAGGCAGATACATGGGTTAGACGTACCCCATTTTCAGTCTGTCTGTGTGCCTGGCATTCACTGCAGTCTTAGGATCTTCTTTATATTTTTTGCGGGGAGGATGCGGCATGGAATACTGCAGCATGGAATTCCCCATCTTGCCTACTCTACTAGGAATCTTTGCACTGCCATCGAACACTGGAAACTTAATAGTTTTGCTGTAGGAATTTTATTTATTTATTTATTTAATTTTTTTAACAGGAAATTTTAATTTTTTTATTTTTTAAATGTTTTGTTTTGCTTTTATTGGTTATGAATATTCATGGGGTTCAAAGCAAATTGTCTTCACTCGTGCCTCAGATGTGCTGGTGAGATCCATAATGGCAGCATGTCCATTATCACGAATTGTGATTATACCCCTTGTCCCACACCCAATTATGCCCACAATTATCCCCGACCTCCCTCCCCATCCCCCTTTCCCCACTCCACTTTGTATCCCTAGGTATGTTCTCTCCCTCTGCAAGTCCAATGCACCACTATGGTCTTTCTTTCCTTTCTTCTTAATCTCTTAGCTCCCAGTTATGAGGGAGTACATATGTTATTTAACTGCCTGTGCTTTGCTTTTTTCACTCAATATAAGTTTATCCAAGCTCATCCATGTTGTTGCAAATGGGAGAATTTTATTCTTTCTATGTCAGAGTAGTATTCTATGGTGTATATATACCATGGTTTCCTTATCCAATCATCCATCGATGGACATTTAGGTTGGTCCCATGTGTTGGCTATGCTAAACAGAGCCACAATGAACACGGGAGTGCAGGTATCACTTTGACGTGATGATATTCATTCCTTTGGGTACATATCCGGAACAGGGATTGCTGGATCATATGGAGGATCTGTCTGTAGTTGTTTGAGAATCCTCCATACTGTTTTCCTTAGTTTTTGTACTAATTTACAGTCCCTCCAACAGTGTAGGAGCATTCCCTTCTCTCTGCATCCTCGCCAGCATTTGTTATTTGCCAACTTTTTGATTATAGCCAGTCTAACCGCGGTGAGGTGATATCTCAGTGTGGTTTAAATTTGTATTTCCCTGATGACCAGCGATGTTGAGCATTTTTTCATGTACCTATTGGCCATTTGTATGTCTTCCTTTGAAAAATGTCTATTCAGTTCCTTTGCCAATTTTTAAATTGAGTTATTTGGTTTTTTACTGTATAATTGCTTGAGTTCCTTGTATATTATGGATAGTAATCCCTTGTTAGATGCATACTTAGCAAAAATTTTCTCCCACTCTGTAGGTTGTCGTTTCACCTTGTTGATTGTTTTCTTTGCTGTGCAGAAGCTTTTTAGTTTGTTATAGTCCCATTTGTTTATTTTCTCTTGTTGCTTTGCTTTGTGGCTCATGTTCGTAAAACCTGTGCCCAGAACTAGTTGCTGAAGTGTTTCACCTATATTTTCCCCTAGTAATTTTACAGTTTCAGGTCTTTCACTTAAGTCTTTAATCCATTTTGAGTTGATTTTAGTATATGGCGAAGATGCATGTGTAGTTTCATTCTTCTACATATCGATATCCAAGTTTTCCAGCACCATTTATTGAAGAGGCAGTCTTTTCCCCAATGTATGTTTTTGATCCCTTTTTAAAATAAGATGTCTATAAGCCTGAGGGGTGATTTCTGGGTTCTCTATACTGCTCCACTGGTCTGAATGTCTATTTTTATGCCAGTACCATGCTGTTTTCATTACTATAGCTTTGTAGTATACTTTGAAGTCAGGTAGTGTTATGCCTCCAGCTTTATGTATTTTGCTCAGGATTGCTTTGGCTATTCATGGTCTTTTGTTGTTTCATATGAAGGCTGAGACTGTTTTTTCCATTTCTGTGAACAAGGTCATTGGTATTTTGATGGGGATAGCGTTGAATCTGTAGATTGCTTTGGGTAGTATAGACATTTTCACAATGTTAATTCTTCCAATCCAAGAGCATGGAATGTCTTTCCTTCATTTTGTGTCTTCTTTAATTTCTTTCAATAGTGGTTTGTAGTTCTCATTGTAGAGATCATTCACCTCCCTGGTTAAATCGATTGCTAGGTATATTTTATTCTTTTTGCAAATGATGTAAATGGGCTTAATTTCTTGATTACTCTTTCTGTTAGCTCATTATTGGAGAATATAAATGCAACTGATTTGGGGGAATTTATTTTGTATCCTGCAATGTTATTGAAATTATTAACCACCTCTAGGAGTTCTTGATCAGTCTTTAGGTTTTTCTATATATAGTATCATGTCATCTACAAATAGGGACAGTTTGACTTCATCTTTTCTAATCTTGATGCCTTTTCCTTCTTTCTCTTGCCTGACTGCTCTGGTTAATATCTCCAGTACTATGTTACATAGAAGTGGTGAGAGTGGGTGTCCTTGTCTGGTTCCTGTTCTTAAGGGAAAAGCCTTCAGTTTTTCCCCATTCGGAATGATACTGGTGGTGGGCTGTCACAGAAGGCTTTTATTAGGTTGAGATACTTTCCTTCTATACCTAATTTGTTGAGAGTCTTTATCATGAAGGAATGTTGAATTTTGTCAAATGCTTTTTCAGCATCTATTGAGATAATCATATGGTTTTTGTCCTTGAGTTTATTGATATTATGTATCACAGTAACAGACTTTCGTATGTTGAACCATCCTTGTATCCCTGGGATGAATTGCACTTGATCACGGTGTATAATTTTTTTGATGTGTAGCTGTATTCTGACTGATAATATTTTGTTGAGGATTTTTGCATCTATGTTAATCAAGGATATGGGCCTGTAATTTTCTTTTTTTTGTTGTTGTTGTGTCTTTATCTGGTTTTGGTATCAGAGTTATCTTGGCCTCATAGAATGAGTTTTGGAGAATGGCTTCTGTTTCAAGTTTTTTGGAATAGTTTGAGGAGAATTGGTATTAATTCCTCTTTAAAGGATTGGTAGAATTCAGCTGTAAATCCAACTGAACCTGGGCTTTTCTTTGTTGGAAGATTGCTGATTACTACTTCAATCTCATTGCTTGTTATTGGCCTATTCAGGTATTTTACCTCTTCTTGGTTAAGTCTAGGCCATTTATATGTGTCCAGAAACTTATCAATATCTTCCAGGTATTCATATTTGTTGTCATATAGTTGTTTATAATAGTCTCTAATGATTCTTCATATTTTTGTGGTATCAGTTGTAATGTTTCCTTTTTCATTTCTTATTTTTGTTATTTGGGTCTTCTCTCCTTTTCTTGGTTAACCTAGGTAATGTTTTGTCTATTTTATTTATCTTCTCGAATAACCAACTTTCTGTTTTATTGATCTTTTCTATCATTCTTTTGTTCTCTATTTCATTTAGTTCTGCTCTGATCTTAATTATTTCTTTCTGTCTACTACCTTTAGGATTCGATTGTTGTTTTTCAAGTTCTTTGAGGCATAGTGTTAGGTTGTTTATTTGACGTCTTTCCATTCTTTTGATGTAAGTGTTTATTGCAATACATTTGCCTCTTAGTACTGCTTTTGCAGTATCCCACAGGTTTTGGTATGATGTATCTTTATTTTCCTTAGTTGCAAGAAATTTTTTGATTTCCTGTTTAATTTCTTCTTGGACTTATAGGTCATTCAGGAGCCTATTGTTTAGTTTCCACGTATTTGTATAGCTTCCTGGGTTTGCTTATTATTGATTTCCAGTTTTAGTCCATTATGGTCAGAAAAGATACTTGGAATGATTTCAATTTTTTAAAATTTGCTGACACTAGATTTCTGACCTAATATGTGGGCTATCTTGGAGAATGTTCCGTGAGCTGATGAGAAGAAAGTATATTCTTTAGTTGTTGGGTGAAATGTTCTGTATATATCTGCCAGTTCCAGTTTCTCTGACATGTATTTTAAATCCTGTGTCTCTTTGTTTATTTGTTGCCTGGAAGATCTGTCCCATAGTGAGAGTGGGGTGTTCAGGTCACAACTATTAACGTATTAAGGCCTATTCTTTTCTTTAGGTCTAAGAGTATTTGCTTTATATAGCTGGGTGCTTATATATTTATGATTATTATGTCTTCTAGCTGGATAGATCTTTTCTCATTATATAGTGGCCTTCTTAATCTCTTTTTATGTTTTTTGGTTTAAAGTCTATTTTATCCAATATAAGTATAGCTACTCCTTCTCTTGTTTGGTTTCCATTTGCATGGTATATCTTTTTCCATTCCTTAACTTTTAGTCTGTGTGTGTGTCTGTCTGTGAGATGGTTCTCTGGAAGTCATCATATACTTGGGTCTAGCTTTTTAATCCAGTCAGTCAATCTGTGCTGTTTGAATGGGGAGTTTAATCCATTCACATTTAGGGTGGTTATTGACAGGTATTGTTTAATTCCTGTCATTTAGTTGCTTTTTGTTTAGATGTGTTAAATATTTTTTGATCCTTACTTCCCCTTTTATTTCTCTTCACTGTTACTTGGATATCTGAAGTGCCATGATTTAGCTTCTTGCTCTTTCTCACTGGCATTTTTGTTTTAATGGCAGGTTTTGCTCTTTCTTGTGTATCCGTGGTAGTGACGTTTATTATCCAGATTCCAGAAGAAGGACTCCCTTGAGAATTTCTTGCAGGGCTGGTCGTGTGGTGGTGAACTCCCACAATTTTTGTTTGTCTGGGAAATACACTATTTTGCCTCATTTCTTAAGGAGAGCCTTACTGGGAAAGGAATTCTTGGCTGGCAATTTTTTTCTTTTAGTGACTGTTGGCCATTTGCATATCTTCTTTAGAGAAATGCTTACTTAGTTCTTTTGCCCATTTTTTGATTGGGTTGCTTGTTTTTTTCTTGTAAAGTTGTTTGAGTTCTTTATATATTCTGGATATTAGTCCTTTGTTGGATGTGTATTTTGCAAATATTTTCTCCCACTCTGTTGGTTGTCTTTTAGCTCTGTTAATTGTTTCTTTTGCTGTGCAGAGGCTTTTTAGTTTGATATAGTCCCATTTGTTTATTTTTCCTTTGGTTGCCCGTGCTTTTGGGGACATATTCATGAAGTCTGTGCCCAGCCCTATTTGCTGAAGGGTTTCTCCTATGTTTTCTTTAATAAGTTTTATTGTTTCGGGGTGTATATTTAAATCCTTGATCCATTTTGAGTTGATTTTAGTACATGGTGAGAGGTATGGGTCTAGTTTCAATCTCCTGCATATGGATATCCAGTTATCCCAGCACCCTTTGCTGAAGAGGGAGTCCTGACCCCAGTGAATAGGCTTGGTGCCTTTGTCGAAGATCAAATGGCAGTAAGTGCGTGGGTTGATTTCTGGGTGTTCTGTTCTATTCCATTGATCAGTGTCTCTGTTTTTGTACCAGTACCATGCTGTTTTGGTTATTGTGGCTTTGTAGTATAGTTTAAAGTCAGGTAGAGTAATACCTCCAGCTTTATTTTTTTTTGCTCAGCGTTGCTTTGGCTATTCTTGGTCTTTTGTTATTCCAGATAAATGACTGTATAGTTCTTTCCATTTCTGAGAGAAATGTCATTGGAATTTTGATGGGGATTGCATTGAATTTGTATATTACTTTGGGTAGTATAGTCATTTTCACTATATTGATTCTTCCAATCCAGGAGCATGGGATGTCTTTCCATCTTTTTGTATCCTCTCTAATTTCTCTCAGGAGTGGTTTATAGTTCTCGTTATAGAGATTTTTCACATCTTTAGTTAGTTCAATTCCTAGGTATTTTATTTTTTTGGTGGCTATTGTGAATGGGCAGGCTTTCTTGATTTCTCTTTCTGCTTGTTCACTATTGGTGAATAGAAATGCTACTGATTTTTGTGTGTTGATTTTGTATCCTGCTACTGTGCTGAACTCTTTTATCACCTCTAAGAGTTTTTTTTGTAGATGATTTGGGCTGTTCGATATATAGGATCATGTCATCTGCAAACAGGTTTTAGTGTATTCTTCTGGCCTGTAGGGTTTCAGTTGAGAAGTTTGCTTTTAGTCTGACAGGACTTCCCTTATATGTGACTTGATGCTTTTCTCTTGCTGCTTTTAGAATTCTCTCTTTGTCTTTGAGCTTTCATAATTTGACTATAATCTGTCTTGGAGAGGATCTTTTTGGATTGAATCTGTTTGGGGACCTGTGAATTTCCTGGATCTGAAGGTCTGCATCCCTCCCTTCCCCTGGGATGTTTAATGTTATCATTTCTTTGAATAGGTTTTCAATACCTTTTCCTTTCTCTTCCCATTCTGGAATACCCATAATTCACATGCTAGAGTGCTTGAGGTTGTCTGCTATCTCTCTTAGATTTTCCTCACTATTTTTAATTCTTTTTTCCTTTTTTTTTGTCTGCCTGTATTATTTTGAAAAAAGCACCTTCAAGATCTGAAATTCTTTTTCTGCTTGCTCTAACCTGCTGCTTAAGTTCTCTGTTGTGCTTTTTATTTCAATGAGTGAATCTTTCATTTCTAGGAGTTCTGCTACATTCTTTTTTAAGGTATTAATCTCTTTGTAAATTTCTTACTTCATATTCTGGAATTTTTTCTTGTTTCCTTGTATTCTCTAATTGAGTCTTCTTTTATTTCTTCAAGCTTTCTTAAGATCATAGCTTGGAATTCTTTTTCAGACATTTCAGGGTTCCTTGTTCTATGGTGTCTGGAATTTGAGCATTACTGTATTCCTTTGGTGTTGTCATATCTTCTTATTTGTTTGTAGTTCTGGTACTTTTTCGTGATGTTTGGTCATCTGGTAGGGGACTTGCTTCTTCTGTTACTCTGGGGTTGGCTATGAGGATATAGAGTTCCTCCTCTATTTGCAGACTCTGCTGGTGACTCTTCTTATATCAACGTAGTCAAGCAAGTGGCCGATTGCCTGTTGAGTGGCCTTGGCTGCTTTCGTGGTGGTGATCTGTCATTGTGGTGACAGAAGGTGTGGCAGTATCTATTTTACACCACCTTGCCTCCTGTTCTAGATTTCCATGGCTGTAGACTGTTCTAGATTTCCGTGGCTGGTGCTGTCCAGGTCTCAGCTCATCTCTGTGCCTACTGGGCTGTGTGCACTCTCCCCCGCCCCAGTGCTTTAGACTGGACCCCGGTGCCACAGGGTCTAATCTTGCTCACCTCGGCAGCTGCTGGTTTGTGTGCATTTCCCTTCCTCCAGGGGCCTTAGACTGAGCCCCGGTCCCTTGCAGTTCTTGGCTCACCTCAGTGGCTACTGGGGTATGGGCACTTCCCTCTGGGCCTTGGACTGGGCCTGGTGCCACATGGGTCTGGCCTCAACTCGCCTTGGAGGCTGCTGGGCTGTGTGTGCTTTCCTCCAGGCCTTAAACTCTCTATGTAAGAATTTTTAAAAGAGGTTTAGACAGTCTCAAAAGACCATGCACTGTAGGTGGTTCTGACCACTAATCATATCTAATAGTTTAGAAATACTTTACACACACACACACACACACACACACACACACACACACACACACACTTTGATCCAAAAAAATGAGTGCTTAAGTCTACCAGAAAGTGTGTACAAGAATGCTCATAGTATCTTTATTCATAATAGTCGCTAACTGGAAACAGTTCAAATATCCACAAGTAGGATAAATAAATAATGGATAATTAATAATATATTCATACAGCAGAATACCACATAGAAATTATAAATGAGCTACGGATACAACAACATGACTGAATCTTACAGACAAGAAGAAGTGAAAGAAGCCAGACACAGAAGAATAGAGACTATACGATTCCATTTAAACGAAGTTCAAGAACAGCCCAATCTAATCAATGGTGATAGAAGTCAGAAAGATGGTTACTTCTGTGGAGAGGTTATTTTTTATTTATTTATTTATTTATTTATTTATTTATTTATTTATTTGTGACCGGTAAGGGGATCGTAACCCTTGGCTTGGTGTCGCGAGAGGTTATTAACTGGGAAGGGGCTTGAGGGAGACTTCTGTAGTGCTAGAAATATTTTATATCTTGACCTAGGGCGGGGTCAGCAAACTACAGCCTGGGTGGGAACCAAATTGGGCTGCCACCTACTTTGTATGGTTGAGGAGCTAAAGAGGGTTTTTACATTTCCAATGGTTGGGAAAAAATTAGAAATAGAATAATATTTTATGACACTAAAAAATTATATGAAATTCAAATTCCAGTGTCTGTATATATATATTTATTGGCACACAGCCACACCTATTTGTTTACATACCGTCTAGGGCTGCCTTTTTGCCACAACAGCAAAGTGGAGTTGTTGTGACAGAGACCATATGGCCTGCAAAGCCTAAAATACTTACTCTCTGGCCTTTACACAAAATGGTGACCCCCGATCTAGGTGGTATTTACATGGGTGTAGACACATGGAAAAACTCAGTGAGCTGTACATTTAAGAGTAGTATACTTTATGAACTTTACTGCAAATAATTTTTTCAAGATATAAAAAAAAGGGAGGTTAATGAGGATTAACTTGCTGAAATGCTTGATGTACATTAGGTTCAGGAAAGAAGTGCTGAATTGAGTCCTTTCTTTACTTTCTTGGTTATAAATGAGAATCACACCTTTACGTACCTTCTTTATGACCAATGTATTACGTGAAGCAATATTAGAAGCAGCTGTCATATAAATTAATTAATCAGTAAAGTTCTTTCAAATCATAAAATTCAGAATGACCTCTTGCAAGTAGAAAAAAAACATGAGTAATGTGTCATTTCTATTCTCTTTTTGAAAAGAACAAAACAGTAAAATTAAAAACTTTTGGCACTAACAGAATGTCTGACTCTCATTGGTTGTCCATCTCTGAGTCATGTATTAAATCACTGTTAAAAGTTATTATGACTTGTCTGAGCAAGCATTTTTGTTAACTAGAGAACTGCTAAAAAAAAAAAATTCCCCATGCTACTCTTTCACAGGAAAAATATCTGTTACTAAGAAGAGGCCAGAGTAAGCCAAACGACAGTGATAAATGCACTGTAAACATTTCTTGTTAGAACGTTGTAATGGTGCAATTTCTTTACATTCTCAAATTTGTTCCTAGCTTTAGTTTCATATTTGGATGTTTCTGATACTTACATATTGCAATGGATGTCAAGGACTGCATTTCAGTATAAAAAAAAAAAGGAGAGCTTGAAAATATATCTACAAGATGGCTTCAGGGTGGGAAATGCATCTGTTTTTGAAAGCCAGAATACAAGTTTAAAATCACAGGCTGGCAGTCACCCAAGCCAGTGACAGCCTTTTCATTAAATCTTGGCTAAATTGTATAGTTGTGATGTTGTAGCTGCTGATGTTGTTACACCTACAGTTGTAAACCATATGACAGTGATTAACATCTTTTCCTCCTACTAATGATACTTTATATTCATCACTTAATTTGCCTTCAGACTGAGATATTCCAATCAGGCAAATTTCACCTGTGTTGAAATACCTGGCAGCTTTTAAATTGGAAATGCAGGACTCCTTTAGTTTATCTCCAACTGCTTTTTTATGAATTCTGATTATTGATCCCACCATTTAAAGTCTTGAGAAATTTAACTCTAATTTGAAGTCATCCAGACAAATAAAATAAATTCATTTTTATGTGGGAAAATATCCCATCATGAGGTTGTTGTAGGATTAAATGTGATAATTGATGTAAATTTCCAGGAGCACGGTAATGCTTTATGATTTATACTGATGTCAATTTTGTAAAAAATCCATTTGGCCCCTACACCTGATTTGGAGGTAGTTAAATCTGGGTAGAGAGTGGAGCAACAGTAGGTGAGCAGTAGTGCTGCCTCATAGAACTTTCTGTGATGAAGAAAATTTCCTGTACCTGTGTTATCCAGTTCCGTAGCCGCTAGCCACATTTGGCTATTGAGCTCTTAAAATGTGCCTAGTTTGAATAGGAGCTAAAGCTTTAATTTAATTTAAATTTATTAATTTAAATTCAAATATAAATAGCCACTTTGATTAGTGGCAATAATACTGAACAGCACAGCCTTAGAAGACTAAGTTTTCCTTGCAAAAGTAGTTTTGAACTAGGTGTTTTTATCTTTTTTTAATTGAATCATTATTGATTGCACATATCTGTGGACTACAATGTTGAACATCAATACCTGCATGCAATATGTGATGCTCAAATCAGGATAATTTGCATATTCAACATTACACAATGTAATCATTTTTTGTTGCCCTTTACCAATTTCTTGCTAACTCCCCCGCACCCCCAATTTCCCACCCTCTGGTGGCATCAGTTCTATTCACAACTTTTGAACATTTAGCAAATTATTATGATTGTCACATCTTTCTTCCTTTTGTATTTATTTATTTTTTTAGTTCTCACTTATGAGTGAGGACAGGTGGTATTTTTCTTCCTATTCCTGGCTTATTTCACTTAACATATTTTTTTCTAAGTTTATTCATGCTGCTGTAAATGACAGAATTTTATTCCTTTTTATGGCAGAGTAGTAGTATTCCATTTTGTATACATACCACATTTTCCTTATCCATTTGTCCATCGATGGACATGTAGGTAGGTTACAACTCTTGGCTATTGTAAATAGAGCTGTGATGGACATGGGAGTGCAGGTATCCCTTCAACATGATGATTTCCATTCCTTTAGGTATATGCCCAGCAGTGGGATTGCTGGATCATATGGCAGTTCTATCAGTACTTGTTTGAGGAACCTCCATACTGTTTCCATAATGGCTGCACTAATTTCCAGTCCCAGCAACAGTGTAAGAGGGTTCCTCTTTCTTCACATCTTTGCTAGCATTTGTTATTCTCTGTCTTTTTGTTAATAGTCTAAATAGGCTGAGATGATATCTCAATGTGGTTTTGGTTTGCATTTCCCTGATACTTAATGATGCTGAGAATTTATTCATTTGTCTGTTGCCCATTTGTATATCTTCCTTTGACAAATGCCTATTCAGCTCTTTTGCCCATTTATTAATTGGGTTACTTGTTTTTTTTTACTGTTAACTTGTTTGAATTCCTTGTATATTCTGGATATTAATCATTTATGTCAGATGTTTGTTTAGTTTGCAAATACTTTCTCCCATTCTGTAGGTTGTCTTTTCACTCTATTAATCATTTCTTTTGCTACATAGAAGTTTTTTAGTTTGATATAATCCCATTTGTTTATTTTTGCTTTTGCTGCCTTTGCTTCTGGAGACTTATTCATAAAATCTTTGCCCAATTGTGCTTCCTGAAGTTTTTCCCCTATATTTTCTCTTAGGACTTTTATAGTTTCAGGTCTTATATTTAAGTCTTTAACACATTTTGAGTTGATTTTTGTATATGTCAAGAGGTACAGATCTAATTTTATTCTTCTACATATGGATGTCCAGTTTTTCTAACATCATTTATTGAAGAAGCAGTCTTTTCCTGAATGTATGTTCTTGGTGTCTTTGTCAAAGATCAGTTGCCTATAAACACGTGGGTTGGTTTCTGGGTTCTCTGTTATTTGCATTGGTCTGGATGTGTGTTTTTATGCCAGTACCATGCTGTTTTGGGTATTATACCTTTGTAGAATAATTGGAAGTTAGGTAGTGTTATGTCTTTGGCTTTATTTTATTTATTTTTGCTCAAGACTGCTTTGACTATTTGGGGTCTTTATTGTTCCATATGAATGTTAGCATTTCTATTTCTATTTCTGTGAAGAATGCCATAGGTATTTTGATGGGGATTACATTAAATCTGTAGATTATTTTGGGGAATATGGACATTTTCATAATGTTAATTCTTCTAAACCAAGAGGATGGAATATCTTTATGTCTTTTTGTGTCATCTTTAATTTCTGTCAGCAGTAATTTGTAGTTCTCATTGTAGAGATCTGTCACCTCGGCTATATTTATTCCTATGTATTTTTTGGGGGGGTGCCAATTGTAAATGGGCTTGCTTTCTTGATTTCTTTTTCTGTTAGTTCATTATTGAGTACAAAATATGCTACTGATTTTTGCATATTGATTTTGTATCCTGCAACTTTTAAGAAATTGTTTATCAGTTCTAAGAGTTTTTTTGTTTTGTTTTGTTTTTGTAGACTCTTTAGGTTTTTCTGCCTGTAGGATCATGTCATCTAAAAATAGGGACAGTTCATCTTCATCTTTTGCAATCTAGATGCCCTTCATTTCTTTTTCTTACCTCATTGCTCTGGCTAGTACCCCCAGTACTATGTTAAACAGAACTGGTGAGAGTGGGCATCCTTGTCTTGTTCCTGTTCTTACATTGGCCATGAATTTGTAGTGTATATGTTTTATTGTGTTGAGATACTTTCCTTCTATACCTAATTTGCTTAGACACTTTATTATGAAGGGATGGTGAATTTTGTAAAATGCTTTTCCTGTATTGATTAAGGTAATCATATGGATTTCATCCTTGATCTTGTAGTGTTGATGTGTTGCATTACATTTATTGAGTTGTGTAAGTTGAACCATCCTTGTATCCCTGGGATGAATCCCACTTGATCACTGTGTATAATTTTTTTGATGTGTGGATGAATTTTGTTTGTGAATATTTTGTTGAAGATTTTTGTGTCTATGTTCATCAAAGATATTGGCCTGTAATTTTCTTTTTTGTTGTTGTTTTCTTCCTCTGGTTTTAATACCAGAGTGATGCTGGCCTCATAGAATGACTTTGGGAGAATGGCTTTTGTTTCAATTTTTTGTTATAGTTTGAAGATAATTGGCATTAATTCCTCTTTAAAGGTTTGTTAGAATTTAGCAGTAAAGTCATCTGGTGCTGGGCTTTTCTTTGTTGCGAGACTGCTGTTTACTGCTTCAACCTCATTGCTTGTTTTTGCCCTGTTCAGGTTTTCTATTTCTTCTTGATTCAGCCTTTTAGTTTGTTTGTTCCTAGAAATCTAGCCATTTCTTCCTGGTTTTCAAATTTCTTGCTGTATAGTTGTTTCTAATAGTCTCAAATGATCTTTGTACTTCTGTGGTATGGGTTGCAATGTCTCCTTTTTCATTTCTTATTTTTGTTATTTGGTTCTTCTGTCTTCTTTTTTTAGTTAGCCAGCTAATGGTTTGCCTGTTTTGTTTACTTCTCAAAAAACCAAACTTTGTTTCATTGATTTTATGAATCTTCTGGTATTTATTTATTTTTTTCATTTCTATTTCATTTAGTTCTACTCTGATGTTAATTATTTATTCCTGTCTACTAATTTTGGGATTGAATTGTTCTTGTTTTTCTAGTTCTTTGAGGTTTAGCCCTAGGTTGTTTATTTGAAATCTTTTTATTAGTTTGATGTAAGCATTTATTGCAATACATTTCCCTCTTAGTACTGTTTTTGCTGCATCCCACAGGTTTTGGTATAATGTGTCTTTATTTTCATTAGTTTGAAGAAATTTCTTTGATTTCCTGTTTAATTTCTTCTTGGACCCATAGCTCATTAAGGAACATGTTGTTTAATTTCCATGTATTTGTGTATATTCGAGTTTCATTTGTTATTGATTTCTAGTTTTAATCCATTTTGGTCTAAAAAGATACTTGAAATAATTTCAATTTTTAAAAATTTGTTGAGGCTTGATTAGTGACCTAACATGTGTTCTATCCTGGAGAATGTTCCATGTGCTGATGAGAAGAATGTATATTATGTAGTCATTGGATGAAATGTTCTGTAGATATCTGCCGTGCCCAATTGACCTAAAGTGTAGCTTTCATCCTGTGTTTCTCTGTTGATTTGTTGTCTAGATGATCTGTCCAGTGTTGAGGAAAGGGTGTTCAAGTCCCTAACTAGTACTGTATTCAGTTGTATCTCTTTCCTTAGTTTCATATATCTGGGTGCTCCTGTGTTGAGCACATATATATTTATGATTGTTATTTATTATATTTATATCTTCTTGCTGGTTAGATCACATTATCATTACACAATGGCCTTCTATGCCTCTTTGTATGGCTTAAAGTCTATTTTATCTGGTATAAGAATAGGTACTACTGCTCATTTTTGGTTTCTGTTTGTGTGGTGTATCTTTTTCCATCCCTTCGCTATTACTCTGTGTGTTTTTACAGGTGAAGTGAGTCTTTTGTGGACATTGTGTAGTTGGGTCTAGCTTTTTAATCCAATCAGTCAGTGTCTTTTGAGTGGGGAGTATAATCCATTTATATATAGGGTTGTTACTAAAAGGTATTGTGCTACCACAGGCATTTTATTGATTTTTGTTTGGATGTTTCAAATATCTTTCATTCCTTTTTTCCCTTTTTATTGTTTATCTTCAGCTTTTGTCTTCTGAGGTCATTAGATATATTTTCTTTCTCTTTATTGTTTGCATTTTTGTTCTACCTGTGAGTTTTGTTCTTTTTTGTATATTCATGGTAGTGATTATTATTTTTTTGGTTTCCAGATGCAGGATTACCTTGAGGATTTCTTGTGGGGCTGATCATGTAGTGGTGAACTCCTACAGTTTTTGCTTGTCAACCAATATCATTACTTCCCCTTCTTTTATGAAGTATAGCTTTGTTGGGTATAACATTCTTGGCTTGCAGTTTTTTGTTTTAGTATTTTGAATATATCATTCCATTATCTTTTGGCCTGTAGAGTTTCTATTGAGAAATCTGCTATTTCTTGATGGGTACTTCCTTGTAGATGACTTGACCCTTTTCTCTTGCTGTCTTTAAGACTCTGTCTTTGTCTTTGAGTTTTTCCAGTTTAACTATAACGTGTCTTAGAGATACCTTTTTGAAGTGAATCTGCTTAGCTGTTTAGGGATCTGTGAGCCTCCTGGATCTGAATGTCCACTTTTCTCCCTATACCTGGTAAGTTTTTCATTATTATTTTTTTGAATATGTTTTCAATTACTTTTCCTTTTTTTTTCTTCTTCCAGAGCACCCATGATTTGGATGTTTGTGTGCTTTTCTGCTAGCTCTCTTAGATTTTCTTCATTTCTTTTTAATTACTATTATTATTATTATTATTTTTGTCCACTGGGTTGTTTCAAAAAGACTGTCTTCTAGAGCTTAAATTCTTTCCTCTTGTTGCTCTAGCCAGCTGCTTCAGCTCTTAGCTGTATTTTTATTCAGTTTTATGAATCCTTCTGTTTCAGGAGTTCTGTTACATTCTTTTTTATAGTATTAATCTCTTTGTAGACTTCCTCCTTCATATGCTGGATAGTTTTTCTCATTTCATTGTGTTGTCTAACTGAGGTTGTTGCTCCAAATTCCTTTTAAGTCATTTCAATGGTTTCCTTATCTATAGTTTCTGGTTCTTGAGAATTGTTGTGTTCCTTTGGTGGTGTTATATTTTCTGATTTTTCCATAGTTCTAGTATCTCTACATTGATGTCTTGTCATCTGGAAGAGCAGTTGCTTCTTATTTTATTCTGGAGTAGGCCTTGAGGAGACTTCCTCCTGTAAGTGTGTTTTATATTGACCACTGAGTAGAGTATTTTAGTACTGTTTCCAGGTAGATGCAATAGTGTAGTGGACCATGTGGGTAGTTCAGCTGTGATGGAGTTTGGGTGTAATGTCCTCCCAGAACTGATGTGGAAATCTGATCCCCAATGTGGCAGTGTTGGAAGCTGTTTGAGTCATGGGGGCAGATCTCTCATTAATGGATTAAAGCTCTCCCTGGGTAGGGGGAGTAGTGTGTAAGTTCTCACTCTATTAGTTCCTGTGGGAGCCAGTTGTTTAAAAGAACCTGACACCTCCCTCTCTCTTTTCCTCTCACCATGTGATCTGCTTCTACCTGCTGGCTGCCTGCCACTTTCTGCCATGAGAAGAAGCAGCATGAGGACCACACCAGATGTAGCTGTTCCAGAATTGTAAGCCAAATAAACCTCTGTTCTTTATAAATTACCCAGTGTCAGATGTTCTCTTACAGCAACACAAAATGGACTAGTACAGAAAATTGGTGCCAAGAAGGGGGTGTCACTATACAGATATCTGAAAATGTGGAATTGGCATTGGAACTGCATAATGGGCAAAGGTTGGAGGAATTTGGAGGACTCAGAAGAAGACAAAAAGATGAGGGAAAGTTTTGAACATTTTAGAGATTGGTTAAATGGTTGTGACCAGAATGCTGGTAGAAATGTGGACAGTAAAAGCTATGCTAATGATGAGGTCTCAGATAGAAATGAGGAACTTATTGAGAATTGGACAAAAGATCACCCTTGCTACGCCATAGCAAAGAAACTTGGCTGCATTGCGTCCATGCCCTAGGATTTTGTGGAAGGTGGGACTTAAGAGTAGTAAACCAGAATGTTTGGCAGAAGAAATTTCCAAAGCAGCAAAGCATTAAGGAAGCTGCATGGCTACTTGTAATAGCCTGTGATGAATTATGGCAGAAAAGGAATGATTTAAACCCAGAATTTAAAAGAGAAGCAGAGCATAAAGATTTGGAAAATTTGGAGGTTGGCCATGTTGTAGAGAAGCAGAGAGCAAGAGAAAAATACAAGGGTGAAGAAGATAAACTTGTTGCTAAAGACTTTAGCTTGGTGATGAGGCAGCCAGATGCTAAGAGCCAAGGCAATTGGAGAAAGGCCCTGAAGGCATTTCAGAAGGCTAGAAGGGCGCTGCTTCCATCACAGACCCAGAAGCCTAGGAGGACCCAGATTTACCAGAGGACAGAACCAGGGTGCCACTACCCTTGGGAACCTGCTCCCTGCATCCAAGCTACACTGGCTGGAGCAGCCCTGCCTCAAACAGCCCCAAGTGTGGCTTGTGCAGCAGCTCTGGAGAGCACAAGCTGGAAACATTGGTGGTGTACATTTCATGTTAAGTTTGCAGGTTGGCAGAACATGAGAGCAGCGGAGGCATGGCAGCCTCCATCCAGATTTCAGAGGATGTATGGAAAAGCCTGGGGGCCCAGGCAGAGACCTGCCACAGGGGTGGAGCCACCACAGAGGCCATCTACTAGAGCAATGTGGAGCATAAATGTGGGGTCAGAGCCCCCAAAGAGAGCATCCACTTGGGAAATGTCCAGTAGTTCCAACGCAACCAGGCTGCTGCCAGGACCCCAGAACTATAAAGTCACTGGCAACATGCAACACTGGCCTAGTAAAACACCAGTGCTGTGCCTGGTAGAGCTGTGAGAGTGGGGCTGCCTGAGGATTTGGGGGCCCAGATGCCCTATTGTGCCCAGGATGCAGGACTTGGAGTTAAAGAAGATTATTTTGGAGCTTTAAGATTTACTGTCTACGGGCCGGCCCTGCGCCGCTTGGGAAGCGTGGCAGCGCTCCCGCCGAGGGTTCGGATCCCACATACAGACCGGCCGCTCACTGGCTGAGCAAGGGGCGGGAGCAACACCGAGGGTTGCGATCCCGTGGCCGGTGCCGGTCCGGTATGGGCGCGACACTGAGGGTTGCGATCCGTTGCCGGTCACGAAAAAAGACAAAAAAGGAAAAAAAAAAAAAAGATTTACTGTCTACCTTGCTGGGTTTCAGACTTGTTTGAGGCCTGTTTCTCTTTTCTTCTGGTCTATTCCTCCCTTTTGGAATGGGAATATGTACCCAATGTCTGTTCCACCATTGTATCTTGGAAGTAGATAAGTTTGTTTGTGATGTTTTATAGGTTCACAGCTGGAAGGAGTTTTGCCTTTGATCTCAGATGAGACTTTGGACTTTGGACTTTTAAGTTGGTGATGGAGTGAGCTAAGACTTTTGGGACTGTTGGGATGGAATGATTGTATTTTGTATGTGAGAGTGACATGAGTTTTGGGAGGCCAGGGGCGGAATGATGGAGTTTGGATGTGTTGTCCTCCCAGAACTCGTGGAAATCTGATCCTCAATGTGGCAATATTGGGAGCTGTTTGAGTCATGGGGGCAGATTCCTCATGAATGGATTAATCCTCTGCCTGGGGGAGGAGGGGTAGTGAGTGAGTTCTCACTCTGTTAGTTCCCATGAGAGCTGGTTGTTTAAAAGGCCCTGGCACCTCCCCCCTCTCTCTCTTGCTTCCTCTCACAATGTGATCTGCTTGTACCCACCAGCTGCCTACCGTTTTCAGCCATGAGTAGAAGTGGCCTGAGGCCTGCACCAGATACAGCTGTCCCAGAATCATAAGCTAAATAAACCTCTGTTCTTTATAAATTGCCCAGTCTCAAATATTCTGTTATAGCAACACAAAATGGACTAGTACAAGCCATATTCAGTGTTGGAGTTGCATGTGAGAGCTTCGGTGGCGTAAGCACTGGGGCACTTGGTGATTCCTTCCTGAGGTTAGTGACACTATGTTGGGTTCTTGAGGACCTGGGCAAGCTCTTGAATTCTTGGGAGAAGCACCTGTTTTCCCTGTCACTGTTTGGCCGGGTGACCCTGGGCAGGCTCGATGGCATCCCTGCTCAAGTCCTGTGACCCTCATGGGTGCACTTGGGTATTCTGGAGCTCCTCAGTTTGAATGGTGATTCTGGGTGGGGTTTTTCTTTCCTCTTTTCTAAAGGTGGAGACTCCTCCTGGGTCCTTGCTTCCCCTGGTTGGGGGATGGGTTTTTGGTGGTTGGGAATTTTCTTCCTTACTCTATTTGGCTATATTGAATTTCTGCACTGTCTAGGGGCTCGACATTTGTCCCTCCCCATATCAAGGCAGTCAAGTGGGCTGTGTTGGTACTCCCCCGCTCAGGAGTGCTACAGCAGGAGGCTGTGTAATTCCCTCTATTGGTTGTGCCACTGGGTCACACGTCTTCTCTCACTCACCTCTTTTCCTGGGCTCTGCTGGTGACCATCCTTGTGTGAATGCAGTCAAGTGGTCACTGGGCTTCCTGAACAGTGGTGGTGACTGCTGCAGTGGCAATGACTGTTGCTGTGGTAGCAGGCCACCCTTGTGGTGGTGGTAGCTGTGGTGGTGTCTGTGGTAGTGGTGGTCCACCCATGTGACATCACCTCACATTCCTTCCATCTATCAGTGGGGGCTACCTTTGGCTCCTGAGGTCCCTCCTCTTCTGGAGGGAAGAGACGGGGTCTGCCCTCAGCTCCTGAGGTCCCCACACTCCTGCCAACTGTCAGTGGGGGCTTCCCTCAGCTCCTGAGGTCTCCATGCTCCTGCTGTCTGTCACTGGGGGCTTCCCTCAGCTCCTGAGGTCTCTATGCTCCTGCTGTCTTTCAGTGGGGGCTGCTCTCAACTCCGGAGGTCTCCATGCTCTTGCTGTCTGTCAGTGGGGGCTGCCCTTGACTTTTTTGCCTTTCTTTATACCATTGGTCCCTTAGAAATCTGGTGAAAACTGTTGGATAATTTCTATAAAATCTTTCTTTCTAAAAATATCTTTATCAAAATATTATTCACATATCACACAATTCATCTTTTTAAAGTGTACAAATCAATAATTTTTAGTATGTTCACAGATATGTGAAATCTCCACCACAATCAATTTTAGAACATTTTTCCCACCTGAAGAAGAAATCTCATATCCTTTGGCTATCATCCTCCCATCCTCCTGCCCCTGCCCCTAGCCTTAAACAATGACTAGTCTACTTTCTGTCTCTATAGATTTTCCAGATTTTCATATTTTATGTGTTGATTTGTATCTCCCTGAAAGATATATTCAAGGTCTTACCCCCAGTACCTTAGAATGTGACCTTATATGGAAATAGGATCATTACAAATGTAATAAGCTAAAATGAGATCATACTGAAGTAGGGTTGGCTCCTAATCCAATATGACTGATGTTCTTACAAGAAGGAAATTTGGACAGAGGCACAGAGAGAAGATGATGTGGAGAGAAAAGGAGAAGAAGGTCATGTGATAATGGAGGCAGAGACTGACATTATGCAAGCCAAAAAATGCCAAAAGTTTCTGGCAAACACCGGAAGCCGAAAGAGAAAGGAAGTATTCACCCATAAAGGTTTTGGAGGAAGCATGATAACTTGGTTTTAGATTTCTAACTTCCAGAATGTGAGAAAATAAAATTTTATTGTTTTAAGCCACACAATTTATGGTGCTTTTTTATGGCAAGCCTAAGAAGTTCATACACAGTTGAATGGAATTATACAATATGTGCTTTTTGTGACTGGTTTCCCTCACTTATTATAATGTTTTCAAGGTATCCACGTTGTACTGATGAAGGCAATGAAGGAAATTCATTTCCTGGAGAAAAGGTATTTCATTCCTTTTTATAGTTCAATAATACTCCATTGTATGGATATAGCACATTTTGTTTATCCATTTGCTCATTAATAGACATTTGAGTTGTTTCCACTTTTTGGCTACTATCAATAATGCTGCTATAAACTTTTCTGTACAAGTTTCTATGTGGACATATGTTTTTATTTCTTTTGGATATATTCCTAGGGGTGGAATTGCTGAGTCATATGGTAACTTGATGCTTAATTGAGGAATTGTCACACTGTTTTCCAAAGTGGCTGGACTATTTTACATTTCTACCAGAAGTATAGGAGGGTTCTGATTTCCCCACATCCTCACCAGCACTTGACTAGCCATCCAAGTGGGTACGAACTGGTATCTCATTTTGGTTTTGATTTACATTTGTCTAAGCATACTTCTTGTGCTGGTTGCCATTTGTATATATTCTTTGAGAAAATGTCTATTCAGGTCCTTTGCTCATTTTTAATTGTGTTATTTATCTTTTTATTATTGAGTTATGAGTTCTTTATTTTTTTAGATGTAAATGCCTTATCAGATATATGATATGCAAATATTTTCACCCATTCTGTGGATTGTGTTTTGCTATCTTGATGTTGCCCTTTGAATCACAAAAGATTTTAATTTTGGTGAAGTTCAATTTATTTTTTTCTTTTTTTTCTCATGCTTTTGGTATATTTAAGAATATTTTGCCAAATCCAAGGTCATGAAGATTTATCCCTATATTTCCTTCTAAGAGTTTTATAGTTTATGTTCTTACATTTAGATCTATGATCCATTTTGAGTTAATTTTTGTATATGGTGTGAGATAGGCATGCAATATTATTATCTTACACGTTGCTATCCAATTGTCCCATCACCATTTGTTGAAAAGAGCATTCTTTTTCCATTGAATGGTCTTGGCACCTTGTCAAAAATCAGTTGACCTTAGGTGCATCAGTTTATTTTTGGACTGTCAATTCTACGAGGGTTCTTCAAAAAGATTATGGAAATATTTGTATTGTCTTTTAATTCTATTTTCCCTCAAACTTTTTGAAGAACCCTTATGTTCTGTTCATCTATATTTCTGTTCTTCTGCCAGTATCCCACTGTCTTAATTACTAATGCTTTGTACTAGGTTTTGAAATTGGGAAGTGTGAGTCTTACTTTATTCTACTTTTTCAGTATAGTTTTGGCTATCCTGGGTCCCCTGGCATATTTTTGAATCAGATTGTTGGTTTATGCAAAAAATTCAGTTGGGATTCTGATAGGGATTGCATTGAATCTGTAGACCATAGGATATTTTTACATTTATTTAGATCTTTTATAATTCCATTTATTTAGCTCTTCTATAATAAGTTTAAAGAAAACGTTTCTTTCAACAATACTTTGTAGTTTTCAGAATTTAAGTTTTGTACTACTTCTGTTAAATTTATTCCTAAGTATTTTATTATTTTATATTACTGTGAACATAACTGCTTTTTAAATTTCATCTTTGGATTTTTTATTGCAAACATATAGAAATACAACTGTTTTTTTTTGTTGTTTGTTTTTTATATTGGTGAAATCTTCTGATTTTTTTTTTCGTTAAATTTTTATTTTGTCAATATACACTGTATATGATTATTATGGGCCATCACCAACACCTCCCTCCGTCCTCCCTCTCTCCCCTCCCCCCCAAGAATGTCCTTTCCATTTGCTTGTTGTAACAACTTC
>NW_007726371.1:0-639 GCF_000696425.1 Galeopterus variegatus | reverse complement strand
TCGAATCTTGGACCTCCGATTCAATAGATGGGGCTATTGAGCTTTGCAGATCGTTCCTGCCTGCTGTGTACCTGGTCTTTCTTTCTTTATTTATTTCTGAGATTCTGCCTCTTTTAGCTGGGCCCCTCCCCACTCTGTGTGCTCAGGACAGGGCTGAGGCATGTCTTCTACAAACCTTGACTTTCAGTTGAGTCATCAAAGTTGTGCCCTGCCCCGCCCTGCCCAGCAGGTGTCCTGACTCTCCAACTGCCGGGAGTGAACTCCTCGGGGGAGGGTCCCTCAGCACACAATTCCTCTTTGACTCCACCCCGCACGGGTCGGCCCTTTTGAAGAGCTGACTAGTAAACTTCAGTGTAGCTCGAGGGGTCTCCGGGCTCCCCTCTCCCCACCAGAAATCAGTTAAGGGCTCTTCCAAACTGAGGTCCCCAGAGATGGAATCTCCCTCCCAGGAAGAGGGAGTTTATCTGGGGCCGACGCCCAGGGTGTGGCGGAGAGACGATCTGGGCGGGCTCCTCTTCCCTGCCCCCCCGACGCTGGCCGGGGGCTCCCCACGCTACCAGCCCCGTCTGAGATCCGCTGGGAGAGTGGGATTGTAGGCCAGTCCACAGGCCCCGGGGTGCCCCATGTCAAGGTAAGCAA
>NW_007726370.1:787005-805401 GCF_000696425.1 Galeopterus variegatus | reverse complement strand
TAGATACATACAGTGAATGTCACATACAGACCGAAGGACACAGACACTCAGTATCACCAATAGTGTCACATAGACACCATGACTATCACACCATGACTGACACTGTGCCCCGTACATGATCCACACTGGGAGTCTCTCACACACGTGCATCCCCTGCCATACATAGTCCTGCTGAGGCTTCCACCACCTCCCCTTCGAGTAGTCCTTCAGGGGCGCCACCAGCACACACGGATGGGAGATAGGCGGGGATTTGAGCATGGAGACCGGCTGGCTGGGCTTAAGAACTCACTGGGCTGCTGCCTGGCCGGCCCCTCTGCCTCGCCTTCCCCACAGCTGCCGCACCAGTAACAGGAAAAGCCTCATCCTGACCAGCACCTCACCCACGCTGCCGAGACCCCACTCCCCGCTGCCAGGCCACCTGGGTGAGACCATTGGTGCAGTCTTGGTGGGTGTGGACCAGACTGCAGGAGGCGGGGCCACAGGCGAGGGGCGTGGCCATGCGGCAGGAGGGCGTCTGAGTCTGAATAGAGGCGGACCCGGGTTGGATAAGAGGCGGGACCATCCATGTGTGGGCGTGGCCAGTCCGCAGAGGGACGGTCATTGGTGGGTGGAGGCTCGGGCGGAACTAGTAGACTGGAAAGTGGATGGGACATAAAGGAGGAGCCAAACCTGAGGGGCGGGGCCATCCCAGACGAAGGCGGAATCGGCCTGCAGGAGGCTGGACCGACTCGTCAGCTAAATCAGTGTAGAGGCGGGACTAGGCTAGAGAAGCGACGGGCTGCTGTTCGCACCGGTTTTAGGGATCAAGAGGCCTGAAGGGATTGCCCTCCAACCCAGGCCTAAAGCTCCCCCTCTTTCCGCCACAGGTAGCAGTCCCCTGGACAGCCCCCGTAACTTCTCCCCCAACACCCCTGCCCACTTCTCATTTGCCTCCTCCCGAAGGTGAGTCCCTCCCAGCAGGGCCCCAGAACCACGGCTGGACCCTCCCCACCGCCGTCTGGGCTGCCATCTGTTCCCTCCTAATTGCACCCGAGCTGAGGCCTGAGGGGACCTGCAGCGCGCCCCAAGGTCCCTGCGGGAAGGACGGCCCAGCCTTCGGGGTGGGGCCTTAAAAAGGCGGGGCCAATAGCTGATCTGCAATAGGAAGGGGGCGGGGCTTCCTCTGAGGCCGAGCGAAAACGCGTGCGCTCTGGGCCCGGGGTCTCAGTCTCCCAGAGCCTCGCGCTCCTGGCCTGGGGTTTCCATAGCAACAGGACAGGGCAGTAGAGTTGAGGTGCGCAAGCGCAGACTGCATGTTGCCCATCTAGGGACTCTGGGTCCCCGAAGTGGGGGAAGGCTGCTAGGGCTATTTTTCAAGGGCCCAAGAGGAAGAATCCCTGGTTTTTCTCCGAGAGTCTCTAGAGTGTACTTAAATGACTTTTCTGGGGGCCTTTGGAGAAATTGGGGGAGGCAGAGAAGTTCCTCTAATGTTTCTGGAGAAACTTCTATTTATTTATTTTTGTGGCTGGCTGGTACTGGGATCCGACAAACCTTTGAACTTGGTGTTATAACACTGCACTGTAACCAACTGAACTGACCAGCCAGCCCCCGAACTCTATTTATTCTAAAATTGGTGTCTAAACACCTGCTATGTTCTAGGAGCTGGGCATATGGGGCGAGTGGGGCACACAGGCCAGAGAACAGGGATCATTATGAAGGGCGATGAAGGCTGTGCTGTGGGAGTCACAGGGGACAGTGGGGACAGAGGACAGCTCCCTGGGAGGGAGGGGAAAGCTCCCCTCGATGTAGAATTGAGCTGAGGGCAACAGGGAAACAAGACAGAGCTCTAGGGTTGGGCATAATGTGTTCATGTGCACGGAGAGAGGGCTGAACTGGGGCACCGCCGGGAGGAAGGGACAAGGGAGCAGCCCTGTGCGTGGAGCGTGTGTGCACGTGACTGTACCATCTGTGTACTGATGTGGACGCGTGTGAGTGTGAGACTGTGAATATGTGAGTGAGCCTGTGCCTGCACACGCATCCATGGGAATGTGCATCAGCGTGCAAGTGTAAGCGTGTGTGTGTAGGTGTGAGAGAGTGTTGTGTGTGAAGTGTGAATGTGTGAACTGCCAGCATGTGAACTTGCCATCCTAGTCACACTAAAACTAGTGGGTGTGGGTGTGAGAGTGATTATGTCTGAGTGCACCAGAGTGTAGAGACACCAAACACAAGAGCATGTGAGAGTGTGTGTGTTTGTGGGAGAGGCCTTTCTTCTCTGAGAGGGCCCAAGGGGCCTCCCAGGGGAGTTCACTAGGGGTAGACTTTTGGGGTCCCTCTGGAATGAATTTCTTGGGTGGGCTTTTGGGGGGGATGACAAGAGAGGAGGATTGTGGGGAGGAGCAGAAGAGACTAATCCTGTCTCCCCGTCCCTGGTACCTGGCTGGCAGACTACCTCTTTACCTCCTGGACTCTGAGGGCCTTCAGGAATCTCAGAGCACAGATAAATTCCCCCACCTCCTGCCCTGGCTGTGGCCAGAGTCTTCTCTCACACCCTGAGGAGTGCGGGGACCGGTGAGAGCAGGCAGCTTCTGAGCACCTTGCTGGGTTCTAGGGCGGATGGTCGACGTTGGTCTCTGGCCTCTCTCCCTTCATCTGGCTATGGCACCAACACGCCCAGCTCCACCGTCTCGGTGAGTGCGGCAGGCGGGTGGGCAGGTGGGGAGGAGCTGCAGGGGGCCCTCCAGCCCGAAGGTACACAACAGACCAGCAGCCCAGGCTGGGTGGAACGAGAGGCTGGGTTTCTTTTTCCTCCAAAGTGTCCACTTGACCATCTATTAGCGAGTTACAGGTCCCCCCAACTCCTGTTCTCTGCCCTCAGTACATATTCTTGGGGATCCTACTCATTTCTGACTCATTTACAGATGAAGACATTAAGGGTCAGTGAGTTAAGACACTTGCCCAAATGTCTGTAGCTAGCCAGGGCCAGGCCATGGCTTTTGTGCAGAGCCTATCGGCTTACCCCCCGCAATACCCCAAGACACTCTCTCCATCTGCCCTCTTTTCTACCCGTGTCTCTGGTCCACTCATCCATCCATCGCTATGATGATCAGCAGACATTTATCACCAGTTTGTCATGTAGTGGGCAGGCTCTATGAGCTGCGCCAGGGCCCAAGGATTCATGCAGCCCTTATGAGGGTAACAGACCAGTAAGAAGGTAGTTACAACATGGGGTAGTTGGAACTGTGATGGGAGCAGCACAAGGCAAGGTGACAGCAGAGGAAAGAAATGTGATTCAGCTGGAGAGTCAAGGAAGTCTTCCTGGAGGAGGTGGCATTGAAGTTAAGACAGGATCAGCAGGAGTTTGGCAGGGGAAGAGAGGAAGAAGGGTGCTCCAGGAAGGGGGAACAGCATGTACAAACTCCCAGAAGCCACAGAGGACTTGCTGCATGTGGAAAGTTGAAGGTAGCCTCACGTGGCTGGAGCTTTGGTTGGAGGGGAAAGAATAGTGGTGATGCAGATAATGACCTTGATCATGTTGAGACTTTTGGCCAGGGCAGGGAGGTGGCTTTTATTCTAAGTGCAGTGGGGGAGCCATAGAATGACTTTATTGCCTTACATTAAATTGCACTAAAATTATATTTAGAACTATTTGATTTTTTGTTTTGTTTTGGGCCAGTTTGGGGATCTGAACCCTTAACCTTGGTGTTACGAGGTGTTGCTCTAACCAACTAAGCCAGCCCTAGAACTATTCAAAATTGTTATTCTGTAGGTTATAGATAATATGTATTAAATTTTTTTAAAAAAATTCTAGCATTAGCATCTGGAAAAGAAAAAATATTTTTCAAAAGTAGATACGGAAAAAAAAAAAAGAAAAAAATGTAGATACGGATGGGATGAGGAGGTTTAAGCAGAGGAGTGAGTGATGTGCTGTTTAAAAAGATCATTCTGACTGTAGGCAGAATCAAGTGGGTGTTGTGTCTCTTCGCTGATGTCTGTGGGTCTGTGTTTGCCCTGACTGCATGCCAGATCCTGACTAGGGACCAACCAGAGCCAAATCCCTGCCTCGAGGAGCAGATAGCAAACAATAACAAATAAATAATAAAGACGTAGAATGTTGGGAGATGAATCAAGAGGAAACAAGATAGGGTAGAAATAGGAAATGATGGATGTGTGTTCAGAGGAGGCCTCCCGAGGGGTGATATTTAAGCAAAGACTTGAAGGAGGAGAAGACACGATCAGTAGTACAGGGTTCCAAGAAGAGGGGACAGGCTATGCAAAGACCCGGGGGCAGGAGGTGGCCTGGATTTTTCAAGGACCATCAAGGAGGCCACTGCAGCTGGAGTACAGCCAGCAACGGGGAGAGTGGGAGGAGGTGATGTCCAGATGGTGCAGGACTTTGTGGGCCACGAGGAGGACTTGAGTGTTTAAGTAAGGTGGGAGCCATGGAGGGTTCTGAACAGAGGAGGGACATGACTCAAGTTTTACCAAGTTCCCTCTGGCCACATCCATGTCTGTGTCACTGTCCCTAGCCGAGTCTGTCCCTGTCCACCCGTCTGTCACCAGAAGTCTCAACCAGGGCCCTGGGATCCAGGGATCCTAAATCAGGTCCTGATGCTGGCCTTGCCCAGTGTCCCATCAGCCGGGGAGTCCCACCCCAGGGTCCCGAGCTGCGGGGGGCTCGCGGCGGCTCTGACCCCGGCCCCGCCCCTCCCCCAGTCCTCCTGCTCCTCCCAGGAGCGCCTGCACCAGCTGCCCTACCAGCCCACCGTGGACGAGCTCCACTTCCTCTCCAAACACTTCGGCAGCACCGAGAGCATCACAGACGAGGATGGCGGCCGTCGCTCCCCGGCCGTGCGGCCCCGCTCGCGGAGCCTCAGGTGGGCAGGCACGGTCGCCCCCCACCCAAGCTGACGATCTGGGGGCTTGTGAATTGAGAGACCCCTTTCCCTGTGAATGAAGTGGGCTTGCCGTATGATGGGTTAGACCTGGGGGGACCTGATGCCTGTCTGCCGGCTCGGACAGGAGGGGCTTCTTTCCCCGCAGCCCCGGGCGTTCCCCCTCCTCCTACGACAACGAGATCGTGATGATGAACCACGTCTACAAGGAGAGGTTCCCGAAGGTGGGGCGGGGCGCGGGGCGGCCGCGGGGAGTCGGGGCAGCCCGGGCTCTCGCTCACCTTAGCCCCGCGTGCCCCCTGGTGGCCGGAGAGCGCAGCGCAGGCTCCCGGCGGCGACAGCCTCTGGGCCCAGCCGCGCGCCAGCATCCCTGCCCTGCCTCTGTCCCCCACGCAGGCCACCGCGCAGATGGAGGAGAAGCTGCGCGACTTCACCCGGGCCTACGAACCTGACAGCGTGCTGCCGCTGGCCGACGGCGTGCTCAGCTTCATCCACCACCAGATCATCGAGCTGGCCCGGGACTGCCTCACCAAGTCGCGAGACGGACTCATCACCACGGTCTACTTCTACGAATTGCAGGAGAACCTGGAGAAGCTGCTGCAGGATGTGCGTGCACGCGGAGGCCGGCCCCTTCTCAGGCTCTGCACCCACGAATCCTGTCCGATGCCCCCACATCCATTCAGGAAGCACCTGCCACGTGCCAGGCACTGGTGTGGAGCTGAGGATTCAGGGGTGGAAGAGAAGGACCTGGTCCCCATCCTAGGTCTGATGGTGGAGGCTGGAGTTTAACCTCCTTAACCTCCTTCAGGTCTCTCCTCAAATGTCGACTTCTCAGGTGGCCTCCTAGACCCCGCCCCCCATTTAAAATCTCTAACTCTGCTCACACCACCGACTTAGTCTTTAGTTTCTCCTTAATACTTAACATGATCTATCATAGTGGATATTTTTGATTATTTTTTTTTCTTGTCTCCTCTATTCCAATGTCAACTTCACAGGTGGGGTTGGGGCTTCTCTGTTCTGTTTACTGCAGTGTCCCTGGTGTCTGGCACATTGCCCAGCACACAGTAGGTGCTCAATGAATGTTGGTTAAGTGAATGGATTAATGAATGAAAGTAAACAAGATAATGCCCCCAATTCAAGTCAATGATCACAGATAGCATTTTATTTATTTATTTATTTATTTATTTATTTATTTCAGCCAGCCCCCACAGATAGCATTTACTCAACACCTACTGTGTGCTGGGCACTGGGAACACAACAGTGAACAAGTATTCCCGCCCTTGTGGGGCTAATATTCTAGTGTGGGATACCAACGAGAAACATGGAAACAAACAAAGGAAGGAATGCAATGATTTTGGCTGACACTTAGAACAGGGCAGCCAGATGGAGTGTCAGGATCTCCTCTGTAAGATCCACAGAGGCCTTCCTGGAGGATGTGACACTGAAATTAGGGCAAAAATAAGGAGGAAGTGGCAGCTATGAGAAGAACTTGAGGGAAGGTGTTTTGAGAAGAGGGAACAGCATAGGCAAAGGCCCTGAGGCAGGAAGGCAGTGGGGGAAATTTCAGGAACACAGAAGCCAAGTGACTGTACTGTTGTGAGATGAGGTTGGATAAGGGCACAGGGACCAGAATATGGGTCTCTGGGCTCCAGGCCCCCAGCCCAGACCTGAAAGACAGCATGTTGGTGTCATCACCTTTGGTGTCAGATCTGGGTTTCAGTCTACATTCTGCCACTAGGTCCATAGAGCCGAGGGCACAGACTCCAGACAGCCTAGGTTCACATCCAACTCGTCTCTTACTTGCTGTGCAGCCTTTGCCATGTCACTTAACCTCTCTGTGCTTCAGTTCTCCTATAAAGAGGGGGTTTGCTCATTCATTAATTCCACCAATATTTACTAAGCATCTACTGTGGGTCTGGCACTATCCTAGAAGCTGGAGAATCCACTGGAATTAAAACAAACAAAAATCCCTGTTTTGGGGGAGCTGACATTCTAGCAGGAAGAGAGAGAAGGTGAACAAACAGTAGGCATCAGGTAAGCTGGCTGGTTAGTTCAGTTGGTTAGCATCATGGTGCTGATAACACCAAGGTCCAGGGTTCAATCCCTATATCTGTCAGCAAAAAAAAAAAAAAAAAAAACCATTAAGGCTGGGACCAGGGTGGGGCAAGTGACTAATTCTGTGCCATCCCCCCCACCCCCGAGTATTAAAGTAATTATTTTAAAAATCAAAGAGTAGGTAGTTAAAACTCACAACAATATTATTAATTTTGTGTGTATGTGGCAGCTGGCCATGCAGGGATCGAATCCTGGATGGGTCTTATCAGCACCACGCTCTAACCAACTGGGCTAACCGGCCAGCCCCCACAACATTATTTTAAGTTTACATTTTTTTTTTAAAAGATGACCAGTAAGGGGATCTTAACCCTTGACTTGGTGTTGTCAGCACCACGCTCTCCCAAGTGAGCCACGGGCCAGCCCTTTATTTTCCTGGTTTTAACGGAAACAAACGCATCGATAGTAATATTTTCAATGAAACCACTAGACATTTTTTTTTTTCCTTTTTGTCTTTTTCCATGTCCGGCAACGGATCGCAACCCTCAGTGTCGCCCCCGTACCAGACCAGGACCGGCAACGGGATCGCAACCCTCGGTGTTGCTCCCATGCCTTGCTCAGCCAGTGAGCGGGAACCGGTCTGTATGTGGGATCCGAACCCTCGGTGGGAGTGCCGCCGCACTTCCCAAGTGGCGCACTATAGCAGTGCGCCACCGGGCTGGCCCGAAACCACTAGACATTTTAAGAAACACACTAAAACACATATAGATCAGTGCACCTTTTTTCTCTTGCCTCAGGCTCCAGTATGGCTTGTCACAGCCCTGTTGGATTCTGTCTTTATTTAGATTTCAATATTTTGTTTATCATGGATTTTTTGCATTAATTTTGATTTTTTCCAAATATTGCATTAAGGTATTAGTTATCTTGAAGACTGAGTTTTTGGTGCCCAAGGTGTGTGCCTATTTGCTTTACCCAAGTCCCAGTCCTGATAGACATGATAGATTAAATTGATAGCGTGTTAGAGGGAATTCATATGATGGAAAAAAAGTAGAGCAGGTTAATGGCAATTGAGGGTGCTGCCAGGAGGCAGGGTGAGATTTTAGGTCAGGTGGGGTTGGGGGTTAGTATAGGCAAGGAGGTGACAACTGAGCAGAGATCTGAAAGAGGAGAAGGGAGCCACGTGGGGACTCAGGGGGAGAGCATGCCTGGCAGAGGGATTTTAACTCGGCCTGGATTATGGGGCTGTTTTGAAGATGAGCTGAATGACTGAAGGTTTTAGGACTGTGTTTGCTATAATCATTATTATTTATCATTATTATTATCATTATCATTATTACATTATTATCATCAATATTTTTACTCTGTGGCCTGGGTGTCAGTTTTCCCACTTGTAAAATGAGACAACAGCAGCAGTGTGTACTTTTTGGTGCTGGGAGAGGGGCCCTGCTGAAGCAGCGTGCCTGTGAATCCCACTCCCTGTGCCCCCCACTCAGGCCTATGAAAGATCGGAGAGCTTGGAGGTGGCCTTTGTCACTCAGCTGGTGAAGAAGTTGCTCATTATCATCTCTCGCCCTGCGAGGCTGCTGGAGTGCCTGGTAAGGGGCCTGGGAATTGGTGAGGGGCTGGTAGGGGGGGTCCCTTGGAACCTGCAGCAAGCCTGCTTCTGCCCTGCCTCAGGAATTCAACCCAGAGGAGTTCTACCACCTGCTGGAGGCGGCTGAGGGACACGCCAAGGAGGGTCACCTTGTAAAGACGGACATTCCCCGCTACATCATCCGCCAGCTTGGCCTCACCCGTGACCCCTTTCCAGGTGCCAGCTGGTGGGCGCAGGTGGACGATGGGTGAACAAGCCCTGACCCCAGCCCGTCCTCACTCTCAGTCCCTCACTAGATGTGGTGCACCTGGAGGAACAGGACAGTGGTGGCTCCAACACTCCCGAGCAAGACGACCTCTCAGAGGTAAGACCAGTTTGCCCAGCAGTTAGCACTCTGGTCCGGAGGCAGGCAGGACGGGGCTCGCCTCCTGCCTCTCTACCCTCAGGCTGTGTGGATCTCTTGGTCCCACACTCTGAACCTCAGTTTTCCCATCTGAAAAATGGGATTAATAGTAGCTCTTCCTTTATGAGCTTTTTTCTTGTCATGGTAAAATACACATAACAAAACATACCATTTTAACCATTTTAAAATGGAGAATTCAGTGGCATTTAGTACATTCGCAATGTTGTACAATCATTACATCTATCTAGTTCCAGACCTTTTTCATCACCCCAAAAGGAAACGCCATCCCCGTTAGAGTCGCTCCTCCCAGCCCCTGGCAACCACTGATCTACTTTCTGTCTCTACGGATTTGCCTGTTCTGGACATTTCATATCAATGGAGTCATACAATCTGTGGCCTTTCCTGTGTGGCTTATTTCACTTACAATAATATTTTTGAGGTTTATTCACATTGTAGTGAGTATCAGTGCTTCACTCCTTTTTAAGGCTGAATAATATTCCATTGTATTATCCATTCATCCATTGGTGGACATTGGGTTGTTTCCATTTTTGGCGACTGTGATTAGTGCTGTTATAAAAATTTGTGTTTGTTTGAGCAACTGATTTCAGTTCTTTTGGGTATATACCTAGGAGTGGAGTTGTTGGGTCCTATGGTAACTCTATGTTTAACTTACTGAGGAACGCTACGTGGGCTTCTGAATGAGCTGGCTGGCTGCATGTGTTAATGGCAGCTCAGTTTGGTGAAAACTGCCATAATCCCACCACCAGGCCAACCACACTGTGATGGATGTTCCAGATGTCTAGTAGAGACTGTTTGCCATAATGGCCACACATATGTTCTCTGAACTATCTAGTGTTTTTAGAAAATTTGAAGCAAAATATAAAAATCAGGAGATTTAGCCTCAAAATCTGGGTTTAGGTCTCCTCTTGAAGTTCTGAAAACTTTGTGGTGGAACCAGCTGGCACTGACTCGACTGCCCTGTGATATTGGGTACCTGACCTCCAGCCACCCACGGCCTCCACCTGGCCTAGCTGGCCCCTTAATTCACTTGAGTTTGTGATCTTTGTTTCAAATTGTGTCTATACATTGACCCACATACACACACATCTTTCCTTTTTACATATATATATATTAAAGAATCTCACTATATATGCCATTTGTTTAATTTTTTGAATAGGTAATGGAATGACATCACTCAAAAGTCTAAAACTCTAAAAAGGTATTTATCTCTAATTGTTGTTTGTAGGATTCTGTGTTATTCCATTCAACTGAACTTGTTAATTGAGTGATTCAAATCTTCCATCTCCCTATTCTTTTTTTTTTTTTTTTGCCTGATTGATCTAATAGCTCCTGAGAGATGTGTTAAATCTTTGTTTTGAGCAATTTCTCTCTGTAATTCTGTGAATTTTTGTGTCCAATATTTTTTTGGTAACTGGCTGTTAAGGGGATCTGAACCTTTGATCTTGATGTTATAGCACCACACTCTAACCAATTGAACTAACCATTCAGCCCTGCAAATGTCTCTACAAAAACCTTTTAATCCCGAGGTACTTTCTATTTATAAAAAAAGATGACCGGTAAGGGGATCTTAACCCTTGACTTGGTGTTGTCAGCACCACACTCTCCCAAGTGAGCGAACTGGCCATCCCTATATAGGATTGAACCCGTGGCCTTGGTGTTACCAGCACCACATTCTCCCAAGTGAGCCACGGGCCGGCCCTTAGCCTACATTCTTAGGAGCATACAAGTTCAATATTTTTATATCTCATAGCTCTTTCTGTGTAATATCTATGTAATAAAATCTCTTTGTCCTAAGAAAAATCAAAATAATTTTCAAGAAAGATAGTGAAAAATCTTACTCCCACCCATGCCCCGCATTGCCCTATATTCCCCAAATACGATTACATAGTTTTATTTTACCACTTTTTCTCTTTCTTTTTTTTTTTTAATACACAAAAGCATATAGTACATATTGTCCTTTGCCTATTTTCAACTTAGTAAAATAGTTTGGAGAGCTTTCTAAATCAGTGTACAAAGAGATTCCTCATTCTTTTTAACAGTGGCACAATATTCCTTTATACAGGGGCCGGCCCGTGGCTCACTCGGGAGAGTGCGGTGCTGATAACACCAAGGCCCCGGGTTCAGATCCCATATAGGGATGGCCGGTTCGCTCACTGGCTGAGCGTGGTGCTGACAACACCAAGTCAAGGGTTAAGATCCCCTTACCAGTCATCTTTTAAAAAAAAAAAATATATATATATATATTCCTTTATACAGATGCTCATGTGTTTATACAACCAATTTCCTATAGATGGACATATGGACTGTAGCATAAATTCAAAAGCAAAATTGCTGGGTCAATGGGAACATGCTTTTGTAATTCTGATATATACCAAAGTACCTCCTGTGGGGGTTGTACTAATTTACACTCCCAAAAGATAGGTATAGTTTCCCCATGGCTTTGCCCACAGACTTTGCTAGGTAAAAAATGGTATCTTGTGGTAGTTTTAATTTGCCTTTCTGTCATTATATGTGAGATTGGACATCTTTTCATATATTTAAGAGCTTTAACTCTAGTTCACATGCCTTGTGCACTTTTTTCTCTTCAATTGTTCAGCTTTTGTTATTGATTTCTGGGAACTCTTTATATATTTATGTTAGGGTGATTATCCTTTATGTAGGTTTTCTTCTATCTTTTCTAATGGAAGAAGTTAGAAATATGTTGTCAGAATCAGTCCTAGGTTCAAGTCCTGACTTCATTACTCCCTCACTGTGGCACTTGGATGAAGGACTCACCCTCTCTGTACCTCAGTTTCCCCATGTGTAACATAGAATAACAGAAGTCCAACTCTCATGATGATGACGATGGCTTTCTCCATCTTTCCCTTGCAGGGCCGCAGCAGCACCACCAAGGCCAAGAAACCACCTGGGGAAAATGACTTTGACACCATCAAGCTCATAAGCAATGGTGCCTACGGGTGAGCCACCCGGGGCTCTGGCAGGGGGAGGGTGGCGGAGGCCGGGTGTCTCGGAGGTGACAGCCGGTCCTCGCTCTCTCCCCCTGCAGTGCTGTCTACCTGGTGCGGCACCGGGACACGCGGCAGCGCTTTGCCATGAAGAAGATCAACAAACAGAACCTGATCCTGCGCAACCAGATCCAGCAGGCCTTCGTGGAACGCGACATCCTCACCTTTGCTGAGAACCCCTTTGTGGTTGGCATGTTCTGCTCCTTCGAGACCCGGCGCCACCTCTGCATGGTCATGGAATATGTGGAAGGTTGGCTCCCCGATGGGCTGCAGGGAAGACGGGGGCATGCACATAGTCCCAGCCGCTGGGGAGCCTCCCTGAGCCACAGTCACCATGTGGGCTGTCTGCCTGTATGTCTGTCCACCAGTTTATCCATCCAGTCACTGATCTGTCCAGCCATTCCACGTGTTTATTTCTCCAGTCGACTATTGGTTTATCTGTTTTTCATTTCATTCAATATAGATACGCCCATCTCATTAACCCTTATTTATCCATTATCCATCTGTCTGTCCTATTATTTATTCATTTGCAAACCCATCCGTTTCTCTATCCATACATTCATGCACCTGCTTGTTAATCCATCTCTCCGTCCATCCATTCATCTGGTTATCCTTCTGTTTGTCCAGCATATTTCTGTTTACACATTATACATATATTTTTGTTTGTTTGTTTGTTTTGGCAAATGTCTGATATGGGGATCTGAACCCTTGACCTTGCTGTTACAAGGCTGTGCTCTGACCAACTGAGCTAAAGGGCCAGCCCTATACATATATTTTTATAAATTAATAGACTGGTTTTTGAAAGGAGTTTTGGGTTTACAGGAGAATCGATCAGAAATACAGGGAGTTCCCACATATCCCCTTCCGTTTCCCCCTCCCCCCCAGTTTCCGCTATTATTTACATCCTTATTAGTGTGGTAAATTTGTTACAATTGATGAACCAATATTGATACATTATTATTAACTATAAGTCCATAGTTCACATTAGGGTTTACTCTTTGTATTTTATATTTATTTTTTATGCATCAACCTTTTTATATATCTGTCCTTTCATTCATTCATCTGTTTATCCACCCACTCATTCATCATCCATCAATCCACCAGTATCGATCTGTTTATTAATCTATCACTCATCCATCAATTATGATCTGTATTTTTATTCATTCATCCAAGCCTCCGTCCCAGCATTCATCTCATTTACCTGTTATCTACTTATCCATCTATATCTAGTTAGCAAGCTCTATCCTTTTTTTTTTTTTAAAGATGACCGGTGACTTGGTGTTGTCAGCACCACGCTCTCACAAGTGAGCCACGGGCCGGCCCTTAGCTCTATCCTTTTATCCACAATTCACCCATCAGTTTATCCATCCATCCCACCATCAATGTATATGTAACTTTTCATCTGTTTATTTATCCATCCATGTCTGTATCCACCCAAATAACAATCTATCCCTTGCCCAAATACACACATGCTGTGGTGATTGGGATACACACATGATCTCATGCGGACGCAGCTGAGCCACCCCCAAGCCTTAGTCAGCCATCCAGTCACTCAGCAAATGTCCTCATTGTCTCCCTTGTGCCACATGCTGTGCTAAGTGCTGGTGGCAGAGTGGGAGCCGCACAGACACGCCTCCCTCATGGAGGCTGCATTCTGGCCTGTGTAGACAGACAGTAAACAGGCAAAACAAGCCAAAGGAGACAGTGCTGTTTCACATAGTGACAATGGCAGCAAGGATGAGAAGACTGGAGGAGGTGGTGAGGACACAGGTGGGCAGGGGGCCTCTCTGAGGCCTGGATTGTGCTGGGAAAAGTGACCCCTTTGTGTAAAGCATCTTAGCGGAGAGTGTGTCTGGACTTGGAGTAGTGAGGAGGCTAGTGGAGATGGAGCCGAGCGAGCAAGCAAGGGGGAGAGTTGGGAGATGAGGATGGAGAGGTGGAAAAGCCGAGTGTGCAGGGCCTCCCGCAGCCCAGACAGCATTGGATTTTATTACAAGGACAACAGGAAGTGACTGGGGCAAAGTGGACACGGTCTGACTTATGTTTAAGAATATCTGTTCGGCTGCTGTAGGCAGGTCAGAAGCAGGGAGACCAGGGTGGAGACCTCCACTCTAGTCTAGGGTCGTGGCAGAGGAGGAGAAGGAGGTGTAGTTGGGAACCTTTTTAGTGGGTCAAGAACATAGTAGGGGGCCAGTCCTGTGGCTCACTCGGGAGAGTGCGATGCTGATAACACCAAGTCTGCGGGTTCAGATCCTGTATAGGGATGGCCAGTTAGCTCACTTGGGAGAGCGTGGTGCTGACAGCGCCAGGTCAAGGGTTAAGATCCCCTTACCAGTCATCTTTTAGAAAACAAACAAACAAACAACATAGTAGGTGTGCTCAAATGCAGATTCCCAGGCCCCACCCTCAGAGAGTCTGGTTTGTCAGCTTCTGAAACCCAGCTAAAAGAAATGAAAGAATGGGCCGGCCCGGTGGCGCACTGCTACAGTGCGCCGCTTGGGAGCGTGGTGGCGCTCCNAAAACAAACAAACAACATAGTAGGTGTGCTCAAATGCAGATTCCCAGGCCCCACCCTCAGTGAGTCTGGTTTGTCAGCTTCTGAAACCCAGCTAAAAGAAATGAAAGAATGGGCCGGCCCGGTGGCGCACTGCTACAGTGCGCTGCTTGGGAGCGCGGCGGCGCTCCCACCGAGGGTTTGGATCCCACATACAGACCGGTTCCCGCTCACTGGCTGAGCGAGGTGCGGGCGCGACACTGAGGGTTGCGATCCATTGCCGGACACGAAAAAAGACAAAAAGGAAAAAAAAATAAAGAAAGAAAGAAATGAAAGAAAAGAAAAAAGAAAGAAAGAAATGTACTGGCTCGTATGATTGAAAAGTCAAGATCACCTTCAGGTATGGCTGTATCTAGGTGCTCAAACCATACCATCAGGAATCTCTGTATCTCTTGACTGTGCTCTCCTATGTGTGGGTTTCCCTGCAGACAAGCCCTGATCTAGCAAGCTCGCCATCCAGCAGGCCCCAGAGTACATCCGACAAGCTTAGCAATCCTTATGGAAAAAAAAAAAAAAAGAATTCCAAGGGCTGACTCGCTGGAGCTACTTGGGTTACATGTTGACCCAGCAGCTGCACCTGGAAGGAAATCTAACCCTTGTAAGAAAAAGGGGGAATGGAGAGGCCGGCCGGTTGGCTCAGTTGGTAGAGTGTGGTGTTATAACACGAAGGTCAAGGGTTTGGATCCCTGTACTGGCCAGCCCCCCCCCCCCAAAAAAAAAGGCAGAGGGAATGGATATTGGGGAGACTAAAATGCCAGTGTCACTTATGGTAAATCTGGAGAGGTCAGAACCTTCATTTTCAGGTTCCTGACCCTCAAGATTCAGATGCCATAAGATTCAAGGGCTGCACTCCCAACAGTCAATAAGCAGGGAGGTCCCAATCAAAACTCACCTCCACAATCAACTCCCTGCATGACTGGACCTCTCTCTGAGTGTCAGTCCCTTTGTATGTAAAATGGGCTGATCATCCTTTGGAGGATGGCTGAGTGGACCAGAGAAGCCTGGGAGAGGGCAATTCCCTGTGTGACCTGGGGAGAGGGAGGCCTCTCCCTGAGCTTCAGTTTTCCCTATCTGTAAAATGGGTGCAAGGTAATGTGAGGACTTGGTGCTTTGGTGAGACGAGGGCTTGACTCTGGGTCATTGGGTGCCTCCCTCTTCACATGGTCCATTCCCTGGCCCGCAGGTGGCGACTGTGCCACCCTGCTGAAGAACATCGGGGCGCTGCCCGTAGAGATGGCCCGCATGTACTTCGCTGAGACGGTGCTGGCCCTGGAGTACCTGCACAACTACGGCATTGTGCACCGTGACCTCAAGCCTGACAAGTGAGCTTGGTCTTGTCCATCACACCCTCTCTGCCCCTTGGGAGGCCCAGGGATGAAACGCAAGGGCCTGGCCTCTGAGCACCCCCCGCCCCGTGTCTGCAGCCTCCTCATAACCTCCATGGGTCACATCAAGCTCACGGATTTCGGCCTCTCCAAAATGGGGCTCATGAGCCTCACCACCAACTTGTATGAGGGCCATATCGAGAAGGATGCCCGGGAATTCCTGGACAAACAGGTGTGTGCACGGGCATGGGGGTCGCCACGGGTGGAGTGACGCGGCAGGACCTGGGGGCCCAGGGCCTGGTGGGTGGCGCAGCTCTCCCCCTAGGCCCCTTCTGCGGCCAGGGTGTGGGCTGACAGCCTGCCCCCAGGTGTGTGGGACCCCAGAGTACATCGCGCCCGAGGTCATCCTGCGCCAGGGCTACGGCAAGCCAGTGGACTGGTGGGCCATGGGGATCATTCTGTACGAGTTCCTGGTGGGCTGCGTGCCCTTCTTCGGAGACACGCCGGAAGAGCTCTTTGGACAGGTCATCAGTGGTACGCTCCTCTGCAGTGGGTAGGCGGGCTGTACGGGGACATGGGCCGGCCCAGGGCCCCCTGGACTCCAAAAGTGACCCCCACCCTGCTTTGCATTGCAGATGACATCCTGTGGCCCGAAGGAGAGGAGGCCCTGCCCACAGACGCCCAGCTCCTGATATCCAGCCTCCTGCAGACCAACCCTCTGCTCCGGCTTGGGGCAGGTAAGGGGTCTGCGGTGCAGAGGAGCTGAGGGCTGGGTGCCGTTGGTAGGGAGCAGGATCCATAATCCCAGACCCAGCCTGTGCTGTAGCCCTAGGGTGGAAGACGGGGTGGGGGGCTGGGCTGCTTGGGCTGGCCATCAGCTGTCGCTCGAATCCCTTCTCTCCCAGGTGGCGCCTTTGAGGTGAAGCAGCACAGTTTCTTTAGAGAACTGGACTGGACTGGGCTGCTGAGGCAGAAAGCTGAGTTCATCCCCCACCTAGAGTCTGAAGATGACACCAGTTATTTCGATAGTGAGTGGGGACATGGGGCGGGGCCTAGGTGGAGGGTAGGATATGGGGAGAGGTGTCTTAGGGTAAGGCTTAGGCTGGGGCCCTGCTAGATACACATCAGACGCCTAGGTGAGAAGGCGGAAGTTGTGGCGGGGGCGTGGCAAGATGAGGCGTGGCCTGGCATGGGGCGGCGCTCAGGCTAAGAACTAGGTAAGAAACTGAGGTTGGGGTAGGGGTGGGTCCTGGACAGGGCTGAATTCCAAGACCGGGCCTCGGCTTAGGCTAGAGGGTGGTGCTAGGACCAAGAAGAGGCAGGGGCGTGGGCTGGCCTGAGGCAGAGGTGGGGTGCAGGGCGCTGTAGGTGGGATCTGGGGGTGTGGCCTCTCCGGAGGCGGGGCTATACCAGCCTTTGAGAGTGGGGCAGGGACCCGGCCTGTGGGCGGAGCCTGAATCGGATCTGAGAATGAGGCAGGGGCGTGGCCTGGCCTGTAGGCTGGGCTGGAACCAGGACCGGGTTCCATTGGGGGTATGATCAGAGGAACTGACCCGTGCCCGCGGTCATGGCCCACCCCCACTCCCCAGCCCGCTCAGACAGGTATCACCACGTGAACTCCTATGACGAGGACGACACGACGGAGGAGGAGCCCGTGGAGATCCGCCAGTTCTCCTCCTGCTCCCCGCGCTTCAGCAAGGTGGGCTAAGGCTGAGCTTAGGGTGGGGCGGGACCTGGGGTCTGGCTGGGGTCCGGTCTTTGTCTCCTTGCAGGGTCTGGGTTGAAGAAGTGGGTAGAGGCGGGCCCGGACAGGCTGTGGGGAGCAGGGCCCAGGCGCTCGAGGTCTTCAGGATCGGGAATTACTGATGGGGCGGGGGTCTGGGAGTGGTGAGGCCTGGAGGGAGGCGGGATGGAGATCTATGGGACGGGCCCTTAGCATTGAGTGGAATCTAACGGGGACCAGGACAGTTGAGCAGATGAGACCCACAGTGGGGCGGGGCAAAGCCGAGCAAGGTCATGCTTTGGGGAGCAACTTGTAGAGGGATGCCAGGCCTAGCCTGGGCAAGGGTAGACGTAAATTGGGTGGGGCCTGGTCCAGAGCAGATTGGTCAGGGCCTGGGAGGCGGGGCCTCGAATAAGGAGGGGCCAAGGGGTGAGGCCTAAGCTGAAGAATTTTAGGTTGTTGGGAACAGCCCAGAATTGGGAGGGTGGAGCGTGGTGTGGGCGGGTCCAGTAGCCGGAAGCCGATTGGCTGCGGAACCAAGGCGGGACCCGGGGTCTGTACTGGTCTCCCCCTGCCACCTACCCCCTTTGCAGGTATATAGCAGCATGGAGCAGCTGTCGCAGCACGAGCCCAAGACCCCCGTAGCTGCATCAGGGGTCAGCAAGCGGGAGCCGAGCGCCAAGGGCCCCGAGGAGAAGGTGGCCGGCAAGCGGGAGGGGCTGGGCGGCCTGACCCTGCGTGAGAAGACCTGGAGAGGGGGCTCCCCGGAGATGTGAGCAGGGGACGGGCTGGGTTTGGGGACGGGGCTTAGGGGCGTGTCTCTTCTGACCACGCCCGCTACCCCCCCC
>NW_007726370.1:775900-786995 GCF_000696425.1 Galeopterus variegatus | reverse complement strand
CCCCCCCCCCCCCCCCCGCACAGCAAGCGCTTCTCTGCGTCCGAGGCCAGTTTCCTGGAGGGGGAGGCCAGCCCCCCATTGGGCGCACGCCGCCGTTTCTCGGCGCTGCTGGAGCCCAGTCGTTTCAGCGCCCCCCAAGAGGACGAGGATGAGGCCCGGCTGCGCAGACCTCCCCGGCCCAGCTCCGACCCCCCAGGCTCGCTGGATTCGCGGGCCACCAAAGAGGCAGCTCAAGGGGAAGGCACCCTCAGCGCCGGGGACCTCGAGGCCAGTGAGTGCCCTTTCCTGCCGCCTA
Organism: Galeopterus variegatus; assembly: GCF_000696425.1. Classification (NCBI taxonomy): domain Eukaryota; kingdom Metazoa; phylum Chordata; class Mammalia; order Dermoptera; family Cynocephalidae; genus Galeopterus; species Galeopterus variegatus. The sequence goes on along the minus strand of NW_007726370.1, from coordinate 786,700 downwards.
CCCCAATTCCCCAGAGGCCATATATTGAGCATTCAATGAGCCCGATATTGTTTATGGAAGATCTCATACTATTTATTCACTCGCCAACCTGGAATTCTTATTAACGCTAGGAACCCTCCATATGCCATGCTCAGTCAGTGATACAGACTGATACAGAGAACTTCTGTGTATCAGGAGCTGTGCTGGCTGCATATGTTACCTGCTCTGATGAGACTCACAATCTGGCAGGGGAGAGAAGTGAGAATAGCATTCCAGGCAGAGGGAACAGCATGTGAGAAGTTCCTGGGCTTGAACTGAGCCCTCACCCACCTGCTCTCTCTTGCAGTTGAGCGCCCACTCCCAGGTGACCTCTGTCCACCCTCAAAAGATGGGGACCCATCAAGCCCTAGGGCCACCAATGACCTGGTTCTGCGCCGGGCACGGCACCAGCAGCTGTCAGGGGACCCTGCAGTAGAGAAGCGGCCTTCCCGAACTGGGGGCAAAGTCATCAAGTCAGCCTCGGCCACTGCCTTGTCTGTCATGATTCCTGCAGGTGAGGCCAGGCCCCACCTGGTAGAGCAAGGGCTGCCCCCATTTGAGCCAGGCCAGGTCAATGAAAATGCTGTATTTTCCCTGTCCACAGTGATTGGCTCCAGGATGAACCAATGAGAGTCTGCTCTGGGACTTTGACTTGGGAGGAGGGAGGAGCAGACACAGGGAGAGCTGTATCTTATTGGTACTGACCTCTAACCATGGTTCTGTGTCTGCAGTGGATCCACATGGAAGCTCGCCCCTTGCTAGCCCCATGTCCCCACGCTCTCTCTCCTCCAACCCATCCTCCCGAGACTCGTCACCCAGCCGGGACTACTCACCGGCTGTCAGTGGGCTCCGCTCTCCCATCACTATCCAACGCTCAGGCAAGAAGTATGGCTTCACCCTACGTGCCATCCGCGTCTACATGGGTGACTCAGATGTCTACAGTGTCCACCACATTGTCTGGGTGAGCACTCATGGGTGGGATCTGTGTGGGGGGGTGGCGCTGGGGGGAGAAAAGGCCCCTCAGGGATAAGGCACAGCTCAAACTCTGGAGCCAGGCAGCTCGGGGGAGACTCCTCTGTGACCCCCTCTGTTGCTTCCCTCTCAAAGTCTCAGTTTATTCATCTGCAAAATGAGGAGAATAATTTTTCTTTCATAAAGTGTTACAAGGATTATAGGACATGTAGTACCACATGTCTGGCATATAAGCTCGGGGACTTTCCTTGTTACCAATCCTGTTAACTCTGCCCCTGTGGGGTGACCCGTCCTCAGCACGTGGAGGAAGGGGGCCCAGCCCAAGAGGCGGGGCTCTGTGCCGGGGACCTCATCACCCACGTGAACGGGGAACCTGTGCATGGCATGGTGCATCCTGAGGTCGTGGAGCTGATCCTTAAGGTGAGTGCAGGGGAGGGGGTGCACTGAGTGAAGAGGGGGGCCTGAGCAGCCTTCAGCAGAGCATCACCCCCCCCCGTTCTTCCTCCAGAGTGGCAACAAGGTGGCAGTGACCACAACACCCTTCGAAAATACCTCCATTCGCATTGGCCCCGCAAGGCGCAGCAGCTACAAGGCCAAAATGGCTCGGAGGAACAAGCGGCCCTCTGCCAAAGAGGGTCAGGAGAGGTGAGCTGGACTATAAGCAGACCAGTGTTTGAACAGTGGGCGGGGCTAAGGTGGGAGGGGCACAGGTGAGGACAGAAGAGGGGAGGCGCACGGTGCACAGGAATGATGTCTGGAGCCACTGAGTGAGGATCAGACAGGAGGACAAACAAGATAAGATGGGCTGGGAAAGTGGGAGTGTCTTGGGCAGGTGAGCAGGGCTCACTGAGGTGGGCAGGGGAGGGTGCTATCCAGAGAAGGGGAGACAGGGAAGGGTCCAGATGGTCCCTCCCTATTTGATGTGTTTAGACTGGACTGGGAGGGGCTAGGAAGAGATATCTACCCGGAATGAGCATGCCAGGCAAGACTGAGCCAACTGAAATAATTTCTTTCCCAGTAGATGGAAGTAGCTGGGAGAGGTGGGTGGGGCCAGAAGTGTTGATTTGATCAGTGGGTTTGGCCTGAACGAGGAGTGAGTATGTGAGTGAATGAGAGGAGCCAGACAGGGCTGAGCTAAGTGAATTTCTTCCTGCTCTGATAGGTGGGTGGTGGCGGGAGAGGGAGGGGCTAATGAGGTGGGCGGGGCCTTAGGTGGGAGGGGCCAAGCAGGACTGAGCTGGAGGACTTTCTGTTCTGCTATGGGAGTTGTAGCTGGAGAGGGAGGGGCCAGAATGGGTGGGCGGCTAGTGGGAGGAGCCTGGAACTCCGAAGTCTGGTCGAAGATTGGTGGCCCCTTTCCTGTCCCCCAGTAAGAAGCGCAGCTCCCTCTTCCGGAAGATCACGAAGCAATCGAACCTGCTGCACACTAGCCGCTCACTGTCGTCGCTGAACCGCTCGCTGTCGTCCAGCGACAGTCTCCCGGGCTCGCCCACGCACGGGCTGCCGGCGCGCTCACCCACGCATAGCTACCGCTCCACGCCCGACTCCGCCTACCTAGGTAAGCTTTGAGGGGGGGACCGAGCGGTGGGGTGGCCTGGCTGGTGCCCGCGAGGTACTCACTGCCCACTACCCCTCCTCTCGCCGGCAGGAGCTTCGTCGCAGAGCAGCTCACCAGCCTCCAGCACGCCCAACTCGCCGGCATCGTCGGCGTCACACCACATCCGGCCCAGCACGCTGCACGGCCTGTCGCCAAAGCTCCATCGCCAGTACCGCTCTGCGCGCTGCAAGTCAGCCGGCAACATCCCGCTGTCGCCGCTGGCACACACGCCGTCCCCAACGCAGGCGTCGCCGCCGCCGCTGCCTGGCCACACGGTAGGCAGCTCGCACACGACGCAGAGCTTCCCGGCCAAACTGCACTCGTCACCGCCCGTCGTGCGCCCGCGCCCCAAGAGTGCCGAACCCCCGCGCTCGCCGCTGCTCAAGCGCGTGCAGTCAGCGGAGAAGCTGGGAGCCTCGCTGGGCGCCGACAAGAAGGGCGCGCTGCGCAAACACAGCCTTGAGGTGGGCCACCCAGATTTCCGCAAGGACTTCCACGGCGAGCTGGCGCTGCATAGCCTGGCCGAGTCCGACGGCGAGACGCCCCCAGTCGAAGGCCCGGGTATGCCCCGGCAGGTCGCGGTCCGCCGCCTGGGCCGCCAGGAGTCGCCCTTGAGCCTGGGCGCAGACCCGTTGTTGCCCGAGGGCGCCCCCAGGCCGCCAGCGTCGAGCAAGGAGAAGGAGTCCCCCGGAGGCACCGAGGCCTGCACCCCGCCCCGAGTGACAACCCCGGGGGGCCGGACCCTGGAGCGGGACGCCAGCTGCACGCGGCACCAGAGCGTGCAGACGGAGGAAGGCGTGGGCGGAGTGGCCAGGGCTGTGGCCAAGGCGGCGCTGAGCCCCGTGCAGGAACACGAAACAGGCCGGCGCAGCAGCTCCGGCGAGGCGGGCCCACCCCAGGTGCCCATTGTCGTAGAGCCCGTGCGGCCAGGGACCAAGGCCGAGGCGTCCCAACCTCCAGGCACGGATTCCAAGGGGTTGCAGGAACCTGTGCCCCTGGGGCCTCCAGTGCCCGAGACCCCCCCGGGCCGAGAGCGCTGGGTGCTGGAGGTGGTGGAGGAGCGGACCACGGTGAGCGGTCCTCGCTCCAAGACCCCCTCCCCCAAGGTCTCCCCTGATCCCCAGGCCCCCTCCCTAGCCCCAACGAAGAATGTGCTCAGCAGCGCAGGGCCCCCAGCCCCACCCGCTTCCCTCCTGGTCCCGAGCACCAAGCCTGAAGTGGGGCTGACCTCCCGATGCCCTGCTGAAGCTGTGACCCCAGCAGGCCTGATCAAAAAAGGAGCATCCAGCCCCGCACCCCCAGGCCCATAGCCAAGAAGGCCATTGGGCTTGCACTGTACAGCCACCTGTATACATATGTACACATATAAATAAAGTGCGTCCATGCTGCGTGAGCTTTCCGGGGCTCACCCTTCCCCCCCTGGCATTCTGAGATGTCACGTGTCCACGCCCCATGCCCCTGGGCTTGTTGAAGGAGCAGAACTCCAGTCCTGGTTACCATGGAGAGAGGAGGTGAGCTTTGGGTGAACCTTTCCCGTGGTCTCACTTCTGGTCTCACCTATGAACCAGCTGCCCCAGACCCTCAGGGAGAGAAGATTGCTGCAGCGCTGTTCTGTGTCCTAGTGCCCACCTGAAGAAAAGGTTAACAGCCTCATCCACCAATTTCCTTTATTCCTCAACAATCTTGAGTGGCACGTGTTATGATTCCCATTTTGCAGATTAGCTGACTGAGTAACAATAAGGTTAAGGCACATAATTAAGGTTACACAATTAGGAAAGGGTTGAACTGGGATTCAAGTTCAAGTCCCAGCTGGTTTCTGAGCCTTAGCTCTTATATGCTCTGCTGGGCCTCCTGGCCCTGCTCTCCTCCCTACAGGGCTCCCAGGCCTTCACCAGGGGTTGGAAGGCCTTCCAGAGGGCCGGCAGCTGGGTACACAATGTGCCCCCACCCCGGTGCTCCTCTCCGAGGTTCCGATTCATGTCACCCACGCAGGTCCATGGCCCTTCCAGGGCCACACACCATTTAGAGTGGTCCTCTGTAGCATTGAAGGTTGGCCCAGCTGGCCCAGGGAAGGCTGTCTGGGTCACATCCAGAACGTGCCAGGTCCCTGAGCAGTTGGAGGGCAGAATTCCTGGAGAGTTCTGCCAGAACTGGACCTGCAGGTTGCTGCCAAGAGCTGTCGCCAACCAGCCAGAATACAAGTCTGCAGAACATGGAAAGATGGCATGGTTAGTGGCAGGGCTACTGCTAGGGATCCCTAGGCCACTTCCCCTCTCTGAGCTCAGTTTGCTCGGTTTTCAATTCTCTGCAACCCCAGGAATGACAACATTAACATTAACAGCCTTTACTAAACGCTCATATGCATCACTTCATTCACAACTATTTTTTTAGGTAGGTATCAGTATCCCTAGTTTTCAGATGAGTAAACCAAGACTCAGGTTAAATACCATACATCACAAGCCAAAAACTAATATTTGAACCCAGTTCTGTTGGTTGTTTACCTCTCATGTGATTATGGCTCCCAAAGAGAGCTGGTCTCTATCTCTGGCTTGCCCTCAGCCATGGACACACCAGACACCCCTCTGCAGAGACAGAGCTCTCCAACTTTCAACCTCAGGGCTCACCATCTCCAAAGCTTCCGGATTTGGCAAAGCTCTGGAAAGTAGCCCCCGCCTGTGATGTAAGTGTTACACTGCTGTTCCAGGGTGCGTGGCGAACATGGTGGCCCTTGACCACCTCCTCCAGGTCGGGGAATTTCTGGGCAAAGACCCCCTCCAGCTTGTGATCATAGACCAGAGGGAAGGCATAGGTCAGCTGCCTTCCTGGAAAACAAGGGGAGAAGGGAATGTGAGACCGTTCTGGGTTCTGGTTGAGGAATCCAGGACTCACCCTACCTCCCTGACTCCACTCACCAATCCTCTGGAACTGGGTGAGGGGAAAAGACACACAGAGCAGGGTCTGCCCGAAGGGTCTGGCATTGTAAGGCCAGCTGTATGCACCAGAAGCGGCAGGTGGAGGAAATCGAGGCACGCTGTGAACCAGCCAGAGGCCCCCTTCTTGGTCCAGGAGCAGGACGCCTGCACCAGAAGAGAGGATCGGGCGATTGCTCAATGCAGCCCAGCAAGCTCATCTGGCAACAAGGAACACCCTCAGTTTTCAGGGCGGCTTGGAGAAGGTGTGGGCAATGTCAGGACCACCGCTGGACTCAGTTTCCCCAGGCATACATTCTTATAGTCGAGAGTAATGCCAAGGTTAATATAAGAAGAGGAAACAGCAGATGCCCAGGGTTTGACAGGGCAGCCCTTCTGCCCCCCTGCCGGTCAGCGGTTAGCTTAGGAAAATATATACAGAAAACAGAGACCCTCTCCAGCACCCAATCCTGGGCTCACCCTTGGTGTGCCCACGGCTGGAAGAGTCCTGAGCCTTGCTGAATTTAGGCGGCTGGTCGTTATAGAGCAGGAAGGCGAGCTGGAGGAGATGGACGGGGTCAACGTGAAGGTTCTCCTGCAGGCGGGCCCACCCTAAGGTCCCACCCCAGGTTCTGCCGGCACCCCTCCACCTGACTGGCATTTCTCCGGTACAGCGGCAGCAAACTGCGGCCCACGGCCCCCGCCGAGCTGTTGATGAATCCCACGCCATCGCGCCAGCCCCCTGAGCCCTCGTCCATGTACTTATACTGCAGCCCACTCCGCGCCGCATCCCCGGACCCGCTGTGGGCCGGCAGCTTGTAGACCACGAACCTGGAGGTTGGGGATGCAGAGGAATGGGGGAGGGGAAGAGAAGGAACCCCAGGCTTCTCCGAAGAGCCCAGCAATCCCGGAGACCCCCCGGAGCCGTGTCCCCACCTGGCCTCGGGGGGGATGGTCAGCGCCCGCGCACTCACCAGTCCACAGGCTGCCCCGAGTCCCCATAGCAGGTCAGGGCCCCCGCAGGGACCCACAGCAGCGCGGCCAGCAGCAGCGGGCTCAGCGCGGCCATGTGATCGGGATCGAGAAATCTGTGTCAGGACCGCGGGGCGCAGGGTAGGTCACGAGCTTGGTGGGGCCGGGCGTCTGGCTACTCTCACTTCCCCAAACTCGCCTGGGAACCTGGGCTGGGACATCACGAGGGTGGAGACTCCGCCCCCGAGACAAGACGCAGCAATCCGGAGAGGCAGTCGCTGGGGCTTCCTCTCCCGCTGTCCCGCCCCCGGCCCCGCTCCCGCCTCCCCCGCTTCAGGATCAGGCACAAGTTTGGATTTTTTTCCTTTCTAGCCTCACAACCTCGGCCAACTCTTGTGATGTGACCTTTACTCTCTTAAGGGGCCCTTGTGCTCCGGATCCTCCCCTTTTTCATTCCGCACGTTATCCTGGAGCTCCCTTGCACTATCCAAGAGGTTACTTTGGATCATGGCCAGGCTGAGGGCTCTTAAATGAAGGCAGACTGTCGCTGTGAATGTCCCCTGTGTTCAAGGCAGGAGACAAAGACAGTGTAGCCTGATCTTGAGGGGGAGAAGATGAAGGGAGGCAAGGCCTGCAGTGCCTGAGGAGTGTCTTTGGAGGTGAGGGGGTGTCACTGAGGTTTAGGAGATGAGGGTGTGTATGGCCCCCCAATATCACCTCTGGGGTATGGCCTCCATCCATCTTCCAGCCCCCAAAGCCACAGAGTCAGGCCAACGCTGAAGCTTTATCTGGTAGGGGCATTTTCATAGGACCCATAACCATTCAGAGCTGATGCCAGCCTCACGGTGTGAAGCCCCCTTCTAGACCCAGGGTCTTTGGGAAGCCTCACCCCACACCCCGTCCCCCTGTCCAGGGCCGCCTGTGAGCTGGTCTGAGGTTCCAGCTCTCTGAGAGCCTGTCTCTCTGTCCCAGGTGTCTGAGTGTCTATCTGAGCCTGTTTATTTCGTGGTCTGTCTCGGTGCGTCTGTGTGACCGTTGGACGTCTCTGTGTGGCTCCCTGTGGCTGAGGACATGTGGGAGCTTCCATAGGAGGCTCCCCCAGGTCGGTCTATGGGTCAGTTCTTGATTTTTCAGTGGATACGTGGGCCGCGAGTCCGGACTAGGATCCGTCCTTGAGAAAACCACCCGGCATGGATCCACTCTTGCCCCATCCTCAGGCCCTGGAAGGGTCCAATTGCCGGGGCAGGGCTCAAAGGTGGCGTTTCATGTGCAAGGCCAGGTGGTCGGAGCGCGAAAAAGCGCGTGGGCAGAGCTGGCAGCGGAAGGGGCGCTGTCCCGTGTGCTTCCGGTAGTGGCGAGTGAGCTCATCCGAGCGCGCGAACCTCCAGCCACAGCCGTCCCACGTGCAGGCGTATGGCTTCTCCCCTGGGGGGGGGGGGGATGAGGAACCCGTAAACACCATTGTCCGCCCCACGCTATTCCGTGCCAGGGCCACCTGCATCTGGCCGCACCCTTTTGCTCAGCCTGGGCCGGTACTAGGGTGAGGCAAGGCAGGCACCTAGGGCGCAGACTTTAAGGAGACGCTCACTCTCAGGGGCCGGCCATATCTGCACCCAGGTCCTGCCCTCTGCGACCCTGCCCCTTCCTTCTTCCTTTGTACGGGCAGCTGGCACCACGTCCATTCTCATTTCCTGGGCCCAAGCCGGCCCCCTCCACCACTGGCCCCACTTCCTGTGCCCTGGTAGCCTGCCCCTGCGTCTTAATACCGTCCACCCCCGTCCTTTGGTCCTGCTCCCTGTGTTCCACGCCCTTCCTTGCACCAAGGTACCCTTCCAGCTGCTGCCCAACCTTGTCCTTGACCTTGGTCTCTGAGTCCCGAAATCCACTCTGGCGTTCCAGGCCCTGTCCTCAGTGATTATGCTCTCCTCCTGCCACTCTTGGCCCCTTTCCCCTGAGCCCGGGACAGGTCTGTACACCAGGCCCCACCCTCAGGACTCCTTAAACATAGGCCTCACCCCTCTTCTATTACACGGCCCCGACCCTGTCTTCCACTCATTGAGAACCGGCTTCTCCTTCCATACCCGCACTCCTGTTTCCCAGCACTTCCTCTGGCCGTCTTACACCTGCCTCTATATCTGGGCCCCTTCCCCTGTGAGCTGTCCCTGAAACTGTCTCTGCCCCAGTGTATCAGCTCCTAGGCCCACCCACGCCTCCTACACTTCTGGTTCCGCCTCCAGGCCAAGCAACTTGTCCACTCCCCGCAGCCCCACCCCCTACACCACCAGCCCTGCTTTCTGCTCCTCCGCCCGTACGTGGCTCAGATCTTACCCATCAATCCCCAGCATTGTAACGCTTCCCAGGTTTTCCAGGTCCTCTCTCTGCCCCCACCCGCCTTCTGCACCGCTGCCCTGTCCTCTGGCCTGCCCCTGCCCCTGAAGTTCCAGCCCGGCTCCCAGGGACCTCAGCCCCGCCCCTTGCTTCCGGACTCTGTCTTTAGCCGGGCCTCTGGCGTTACAGGCCCGCCCCTTGCGCTGGGTCTTTGCCTCTAGGCCCTCCCCTTGCCGTAGGTTTCCGCTCCCGGACCCCGCCTCCAGCACCGCCCCCGCACCTGGGCCCCGCCCCCTCACCCGTGTGCGTGCGCAGATGCGCCTTCAGGTGGGAGCTCTTCGTGTAGCTCTTGCCGCAGCCCGGGTATTCGCACGTGTGCGCCGCCTGCCTCTTGCGAGCCCACGAGCGCCGGTTGCGCTTGGTTGGAGCGGCCTCCGCGATCATTCCTGAGTCTCCTGCGGTCCCCCGGAGTCCCACGCCCACCGTCCCGGGTCCCAGACAGCTCAGGAAGGAGGGGGATACGACAGGGCCTGGCGCGGCCGCTGGGACCCCGCGCAAGACATGGAAGTGCCCTTGGTACTGAGGCGCCGGGTACAGCGCGGGGTACCCGGACAGCAGCCCGTAGGGGGCGCCCGGCGCCGCGGGCACTGAAAACCCGGTCCTCGGGAAGTAGCTACCCGAGGAGCCCGCGCCCGGCCCTGTGTACACCGGCTGCGGCGGCAGCGCCTTGGGCTCTGGGGCCAGGGCCAGGGCTGAGCCCACGAAGGCGTCGGGGGCCGGGATTTGTGGGGTGGGGCGCGCCCAGCCCGAGTGCTCATCAGGACCCAAGAGCCCAGCCAGCAGCCCCGGGCCTTCTGCGTACGCGCCCAGAGTCTCGGGCGGCGGCGGGTATTGCGTCCCGGGGCCCTCGTTGGGCGCCAGAGCGCAGGTCCGGGGCGTGCCAACCGGTTCTGGGCCCGGGAAATTGGTGAGGAGGAGATCCAGGTCCCAGGCGGAGGCCGCGTCCCTCTCATCGTCTTCGTGCTCCCCAGACGGGTTCTCCGACTCTGGCTTCACGTGAAGGGGCGGCCCTGTGGAGTCGGGTGGACCCGGGCCCATGTCCTGCGCCTCGTCGGAGCGCCACCACTGGGGAAAGGAGCGGGCAGCTTGAGGCTTCAGTGGACGCTGGGCTACTCTGCCCAGGGACAGCGCAGGCTGGATACCCTGATGGGGGTAGGGCTGGCCAGAGGCTTTGGAAAGGGGGCTTGTTTGCCTGTCTGTCAGTCTGTCCCACTGCTCCCCCAAACCCCCAGCTCCAGGGACATAGGTCTATCAGGTCTGGCTGGAGACAGGAGATAAGACTTCCATTATCTTGAACCACAGTCAGGGATGGGGGAAGGCGTGGCAAAGTCGGGGATAGAAGGCTGTTGGGGGTAGAACCAGCCTTGACTCAGTTTCCCCCAAGAACCTCCCTCTCTTTCTCCATCTCCTAACAAGATTAATTTCCAAGCCCTGGGTGTGCCCCAAACACATCTACCATTTCCTGCTGTCTGGGAGATTGTCTCTGAGCCTAGACTAATACTAGTATTAAGCTCAGAGCCTCAGTTTTCTATTACAGAAATAGGACTGACCCAGAACCTCAAATCCCTAGACCACCACCCCCCAGACTGAGCTCAGACCCCTGACCTGGACTTAGGATACCCCAGGCCTGGCCAGGACTCTCGATTCAGGCCTGACCTCCAGGATCCCAGCCAGCCCACCTAGATCCCAGTGGCCCCACCTTGAGGAAGTCTTCCTGTGTGTCCGGGAAGGGGCCCAGGGTAGTCAGTGTGCTGATGGAGGGCAAGGCGGTTTCGGCTGCGGCCATGGCTGGCTGGTGCCCACCCTGGGCCTCAGGCCTCCTCTCCCTTGACTGCCTCGTGGGCTCTGAGCCTCTGATGGCCCCTTAGAGGGCTCCTCTCTGCCTTCAGCTGATTGGCTGCAACTCCTGATAAGGGGCCGGCAAGGCGGGGGGGGGGGGGGGGG
>NW_007726370.1:729661-775520 GCF_000696425.1 Galeopterus variegatus | reverse complement strand
GGGGGGGGGGGGGGGGGGGGGGGGGGGGGGGGGGGGGGGGGGATCACTCTGGGGAACAGACCTCACCTCAGTCTGTTTGGGGCTGGGCCTTAAAGACCGGCCCTGTATTCAAAGCCAAGTGAGACATCAGGGGTTGGGGATTCAGAGGTTGGGGGTTTAGGTGCTGGGTGAAGAGGTACTGGGTCTACAAAGAAAGAGACTTGGAGGGCTGCTCTCAGTTTACCTACCTGGAGAAGGTGTGACAGGCTGAATGGGTGTTCTGAGAAGAGGCTGTGGGATCCCCCTCTCCCCTGAGTGGGGCTCTGCAGCCCTCCTCCTCCCCATTAAACAGCAACAACCGTGCTGATGGCGGGACTTGGCACGAACTCCCTTCCAGGCATTATCAGACACCCCAGACGGTGCAGGCTGCTATCAGGTGGGAGCCCAGAACAGCCAAAGCTCTGTACCCTGATCAGTGGGAAGGCTGGGAGTTGGGGCTTCAAATTAGCTTGGCTTTACATTGCCTGGCTTGTGAGCTCCCAGGTCTGAGCCCTGTGGCAGGAGGGAGCCCCTGCCAATTAACCCATCATTGTCTCCCAGGGACCCTTGGTCAGTGCTGCATGGGACTGTGTGGAGGCCAAGGCTGGTGCAATTATAGCTGCTCCAGTGCCCTGGGGGCAAGGGAGGAGGGGATGGTTCCCCCTCTTCTGGGTGGGATGGGACTGTTGGATCAAGCCACAGGCAGAACCTAACCTGCAGGAGACCTGGATCCTGACTCTGGGCTTGATTTCTGCCTCAAGTGGGGGAGGGATCTGAGGTTCTGCAACAGAGACTTCCACCCTGATGTCCTGGGAGCCTGAATAGGGGACGTGGACACACATAACAGAAACGTAGTTTGTAGTCATATAGCCATCCAATTACATGGTGACAAGTTCCTGGTCCCTCAGTCACTCAGACTATATTATTCCTGCAGTATAATTGTGTGTCTTTGCATGCATATAGACCATGCACAGACACACGTTTCCCAGGCACCAAAACACAACCACGTGCTATATTGGTTGCACAATGTTATACAATCCCTCAGACACAGAATTCATAATCACACAGAGAGGCACTGAAACAATCACACACACAATCCCACTGATACTACAACTCAGCCACAAGGAAGCAGACTTATGGGGATTCCATAAGCAGACTTTATGGGGGACATAATTCAATCTACTACATTGTTTGATTTCTTTTACATGAAATATCCAGAATAGGCAAATCCGTAGAAACAGAAAGCAGATTAAAGGTGACGGGCTGGGGCCAGCCCGGTGGTGCACTGCTACAGTGCACCGCTTGGGAGCGTGGCGGCGCTCCCGCCGAGGGTTCGGATCCCACATACAGACCGGCCGCTCACTGGCTGAGCGAGGTGCGGGCGCGACACTGAGGGTTGCGATCCGTTGCCAGTCACGAAAAAAGACAAAAAGGAAAAAAAAAAAAAAAGGTGACGGGCTGGAGAGGGAAAATGGGGAATGACTACTAATGGGTACAGGGTCTCCTTTTGGGGTGACAGAAATGTTCCAGAACTAGATAGAGGTGGTGGTTACACGTCATTGTGAATGTACCAAACACCACTGAATTATATACTTTTAAATGGTTAATTTTTTATGTAAATTTCACCTCAATGAAACAAAATAGCTGGAATTAGAATGGTTTTCTGGAGAGGAATACAGAATTTCTCTTGGGGAGAGATCTCCCTGGTTTAGAATAAAGCACTACATAGGCGTATTTGGCTCTTCAAGGTGAGGCAAGAGAACAGGGTCCAGAGAGAGGGGGACATTTGCCTGGGAGACAAAGCCCATGGGAACATGTGGCCAGGAGGGATGATAGACTTATCTGAGCTTCAGAGAATTCCAATGCCCATGTCAGCTCCAGGGCAGGGGGCTTTGGGGAAAGGAAGGAGTGGAAGGAGAGAGGCCACTGGCTGCAGGAGGAGGGAGGTGACCAGAAGAATGAGAGCAACGCGTAATCCCAGACATTTCAAAGTGGTGATGGACTCGCTGTTGTGTGAGTGGGAGGGTTCGAACTATCTTATCTGGATATTAAGGGTGAAAGGGCCCAGAAGTTGGGAGGGTCCAGGGACACCCAGGCCCCAGCCATTTGAGAACATGCAGGCCAGTGATCACACTCCAGCACAATCCCACAATTACTCCCATCACACTCAGAGAGGATATGCAAGGCAGCGCACACTACATACACAACTACACAGAGGGTTGATGTGGCAGGAGGTGTTCCTGGGTGGACAGAGGTCTGGCCTGGGAATCAGGAGGCCTAGATCCCATTCCTGCTCCCTGCTCTGCACTTGGCCCACTGTGACCTTGAGCAATACCCCTCTGTTTTCTGGGTCTTACTTTCCACAGTTGGGAAATGGGTGGGTCATGGTAGATGTGTGGCTTTCAGATACAGAGATGGTCAAACACTAAACGACCAGATTCAAACATGCACCACACAAATGTTCATGGGGAAAAAAAGAAAGAAAAATAAATGTTCGTGTTAGAGACCTAGGTGGAGCACAGCTGCTCACTCAGGCACATACATGTCACACTCAGGCACATAATCACACACAACTGTATGTAGACCAAATCATACAGACACATATAGATACACAATCACCCAGACGTGCACACAAATATCCAGTCATATTATCACAAAGATAATAGGCACATGTAGACAGAAAACCACCAAAACACAGTCACACTCTCAGTACCACACAGAATGTCATTTGTATTAGTCCATTTTTACTGCTTATAACAAAACACATGGAACTGGGTAATTTATAAGAAAAAGAAATTTATTGTTTACAGTTTCTGAGGCTGGGAAGTCCAAAGCCCAAGAAACACATCTGGTAAGAGCCTGGCAGTGGTAACAGTGACAGCAGAGTATGACATTGTGACAATAGTGGAGCAGAGAGAGCAGAGACACTAACCTTCTCATTCACTCTCCTCTTAAAGCCCTCCAAACCATGCCCACGAGCATTTTTAATCCATTCAGTAAAGCATGGTCATACAATCTAGTCACCTTATGAAGGCCTCACCTTTCAATGACCATAATAGTATTTCTCACCCTCAACAGTTACAGAGGGATTAAGTTTTGGGGGGACATTCAACCCAAGGCAGCATTATACAAGCCTACAATTACACACAAAAAAATCCTACATTCAGCCACATTTACAGACATACAGACAGTCTACACAGACAGAAACCACCCGTGGTTAACAGAGACATAGGAATACAGTCACAACACAAGCACTTTTGCAACCACTCGGACACAATCATATACAGACACTGGTCGTCTCAGACAGAATCACATGCCCACAAACACAAATATAGGCTGATGTAGAACATGACCACGCAAACATACTTGTAAAGACTCACAACTATTGACAGCATCACACCAACACACAATTACAATCACAACCACAGAACACAACCACTCACATAACATCATAGAAACACACAATCATTTCCACCAAAAAAAGCATACACTTTGCCCAATCACACACTCAAACACACAGTTACAACATCACATAACATTCCACAGAAACACAGTCCCACACAAATACAGTCAGCCAAAATCCACACCACAACCACACTGTCATAGCCCCACAATGTCACAGGCACACAGTCTCACACGCATACAGATACAGTTACTCAGGCACAATCATAACATAGATGCACAGAATCACACAAGGCAATACACACACACACACACACACACACAGACTGGCAGACAGAGTGGGCTGGGATCGTCCACTCGCGGAGCCCACCTTCTCCTCCACCAGCACCTCATTAGAGGAGACCTCGAGGTCTGGCCTCCCGGGTTCCAGGACTCATTTTCCTCGTGTCTCCATTCATTCATGGCGACTGGCCGGTGAGAGGATCAGAACCCTTGACCTTGTTGTTATCCGCACCACACTCTACTGAGTGAACAAACCTGCCAGCCCGTTTCTTTTTTTAGCTCAGGTATCCACACACACCCCCTACTATTGGCCAACCAGCAATGGCCTGAACCTCCTCCTAGGGCCAATCAGAGCAGAAATACAGCTAGCCAATAGGGTTAGCGCACTTGCCTTCCTCCCCGCCCCTGTTCCGCTTCTTAAAGGGGCTAACATGTCTCGGCCTAGGCGCGCCTGCCTCTACCCGCAGGGCTGCCGTAGCCTTTCTTTTAAAAGAGAGAGCCGCGGATGAGCCTTCCTGAAGGAACCAATGAGAAGCCTCATCTGACTTCCCCCTCCTCCCACCTCCACTGAGGTCAAAGGCCTTCGTCAGTTGCAGTCCACAGAGCTGTGAGTCCGGCAGGATCAGGTAAGGAGAGCGCTAGGTGCCGGGGTCGCGGGTGGGAGCCGCTCCGCTCTGATGCCCCGACTCCTCCAGGTCGCCGTCATTGCTCCACTCCCTTGTCCATCCGCTGCCTGCATGGCCCTGAGATGCGTCTCCGCGCGGCTGCCGAGTCGCGTACCCTGCTTGCGTGTCCTGCGCGCGTGGATCTCGGCGGCGTCGCAGACAGGTCAGTGCGTGGCCAGGGGTGGGGTGGGGAGGGAGAAAATAGGGGTTCAGGGACTCTTCCAGGGTGACTTTTCTGTTCCGTGTTTGCAGAAAAGGGCGGGAGGACGCAGAGCCCACCGGCCAAGTGTAAGGACCACCAGTCGCGCCGTCGGTCTGTGGCCCCTGTCCAGCTCTCTGTTTGCCCCGGGTGGACTCTGTCCCAGAATCCGAGGGCGGCCCCGGCGGGGAGGCAGGACCGTGACCAGCGCTAGGGTAGTGAATGTCCAGTGCCTGTAGGGTCGGAGAAAGGTCACCTTGTCTGTCCTGTTTGCAGCCCACATCAGCAAGGAGGCACATGAGGGTGGAGGGGTGAGTCTCAGGGTCCAGGAGAGGAGGGCACGGTGGTCAGGTAGGCTGCGCTGAGTTGAGCTACCACTCCCCACCCCAGCCTCGCGTCCAGAGTTTGACTGGCGGGACCCGTTGGTGCTGGAAGAGCAACTGACCTCCGATGAGATCCTCATCAGGGACACCTTCCGCACCTACTGCCAGGAGCGACTCATGCCTCGCATCCTGATGGCCAATCGCAAAGAAGGTGCCTGGGCGGGGCGGGTGGGTGATGCCTGCTGCACCTCTCCCACTTGAACCGCACCCTCTGCCATTTGCACAAGCTCTGCCTGCTCTAGCCTCTGGGCTTCTCTGTTCCTGCATCTTGGGGCCTCCAGTGTGGGTTCTGGCTGGCCCTGAACTTGGGCATCTGTCCCTTTGCAGTTTTTCATCGGGAGATCATCTCGGAGATGGGAGAGCTGGGCGTGCTGGGCCCCACCATCAAAGGTAGGGATGAGTTTCTCTCTACATTATGCAGGCCCCACTGTGTCCTGAAAAGCCCCCTCCTTTCCCTGATCTGTAGTTTTCCACTCTGTACAGTGGGGCTGTTATTTCTCTGAAAGAAGCTGTGGGTATGAGATGAAAAAACCCTCAGCTAGGGCCAGCTCAGTGCCTGCCTCCTTGAGTGGCCCTGTCCAGCTGTCTCTTCGGTCCCAGGAATCCCTGGTCCCAGCTAGGCAGAGTTTTGTCCCTTTTGACCCACTTTCCCCTCCTCTGCCACCACCAGGGTATGGCTGTGCTGGTATCTCCTCTGTGGCCTATGGGCTTCTGGCCCGGGAGGTGGAACGGGTGGACAGTGGCTACAGGTCAGCAATGAGTGTCCAGTCCTCCCTTGTCATGCACCCTATCTATGCCTATGGCAGTGAGGAGCAGCGGCAGAAGTACCTGCCCCGGCTAGGTGAGTGACTGACCATAGGGCCAGGTGGAGGGAAGACAGTCCTTGTGGCCTGGAACTCAAGGGTACGGCCATCCCCCGAGCCTATTCTCTGCCCCTATCTCAAAGATAGCACCAGTGGCCATCTGGACCCCCTGCCAGACCCTGGGCCTTACTGGGACATCTGATCCCTCACCCTGACCAGCCTCCTCCTAGGTCTCTTTTGACTCTGCCCCTCTCTCACCACCATCACCTCCCTCTGCATTTGCTTTCCGTGCTTCTTATCCCAGCCCAAATTTTAAAGTCAACTTCCTAACCTAGTCCATGAGGTCCTGTGTGACCAGGCCTCTGCTGTCCTCTCCATCTTACTTCTGGCCACTCTCTTGGTTGCTCCTCCCCAGCCAGACTCAGCTACTTGGAATTCTGCAAACGTACAGCTGGGCCTTTGCACATGCTGTTCCTGCTGTCAGCACTGCTCTTCCCCACACCCTCCTCCTGCTCAGCTCCTCACTGCCAACTCCTTCCTGACTCCCTGGGGTCCTCCCCATCAAGCCACATGATTATGGCCTGGAGAAAGCTGTCTCCCTCACCACCTAGGAGTGCTGTGAGGCCAGGCAGGATTTACCTTGCTTATCAGGCCTGGCCTAGTGGAGAGTCTAATTGGGGGTTGAGGGGATGAACAGGGCCAGGCAGCCTCACGACTCTGTCTTGTGTCTGCAGCCAAGGGGGAAATCCTGGGTTGCTTTGGGCTCACAGAGCCCAACTGTGGAAGTGACCCCAGCAGCATGGAGACCAGAGCCCGCCACAACCCATCTAGCAAGAGCTATACCCTCAATGGGACCAAGACCTGGTGAGGGGCCTGGGCAGGAGGCAGGCAGACAGGGGTGGTGGGATGGAGGTGGGGGTTGTAGCCAAACCCCTCATGGACTGTCCCACCCTCAGGATCACCAACTCGCCTATGGCCGACCTGTTTGTAGTGTGGGCTCGGTGTGATGATAGCTGCATCCGGGGCTTCTTGCTGGAGAAGGGGATGCAGGGCCTCTCAGCTCCTAAGATCGAGGGCAAGTTCTCCCTGCGGGCCTCGGCCACGGGCATGGTCATCATGGATGGTGTGGAGGTGCCAGAGGAGAATGTGCTGCCCCATGCATCCAGCCTGGCGGTGAGTGGTGGCTGCCTTGGGAACTGGTGTTGGGTCACTGCTGGTTTACTTTTCTCAGGCAGGTCCCATGCTGGGGAACCAGGTGGGGACCAAGAGACATGGTCCCTGTGCTAGTGGAGCCCACACAGTGGTGATTCTGAGGCTTGGCCTGACTTGCTGATGTGCCGAAAACTGCTGCTGTCTGGTGACTGTCTTGCTCACACTGGCTCTGCCCAGGACACCAGGGCCTGAACCAGCTCTGTCCTTTGATTCACATGCATCTTCCTGCCTCCTCATGGCGGCCTCCTAGACCTGAGCCTTGGATCTACATTCCCAGGCTGGGTAGAATTGTGTGCAAATCAAGAGTGAACAGGCACTGCGTAAGGCCTGCCATGCACCTGCTTTGGTGCCAGGGCCCTGTGTGATCTACATGGCTGCCCTGAGTCCCCCACGTCTGGGCTGTCTGGGAGGGGCTTTTCCCAGCTTGCTTCCAATTTTGTTCTGCACAGGCTCTCTCAGTGTCTCCTGGGCGTCTCTGAGGCCCCATCTCAACCCTATAGGGTCCCTTTGGCTGCCTCAACAATGCCCGCTATGGCATCACGTGGGGCGTGCTTGGAGCTGCCGAGTTCTGTCTGCACACGGTGCGGCAATACACCCTGGACAGGTGTGTGGGAGTTGTGTGACATGTCCTGCAGGAGTGAGGGAGCTTGGGTTCTATCCTGTACCCCACCAGCAACTCCCCAATGTTCTCCCCCTAGGCCTAAGTTCCCCACGCTGTGAAATGGCTATTGACGGGCTGAGGCAGCCCGGGAAGGCTTCCTGGAGCAGTGGGGCCCTGGGATGGGGACTGGGGAGTGGGACTCCCCTGGCCCTTACCCTGACCTTGCCTGTCTAGGATGCAGTTTGGTGTCCCATTGGCCAGGAACCAGCTGATTCAGAAGAAGCTGGCAGACATGCTCACCGAGATCACACTGGGCCTCCAAGCCTGCCTGCAGCTTGGCCGCTTGAAGGATCAAGACAAGTAGGGGCTGTGTGTGGGGGGAGGCAGCTGCTGCAGGAGGATGCTGTGCTCCTCCTGGGGAGAAAGGTCTTTCCTACCTGGTGGCTCTGGGGACCCATCCCTTTTTCTCCCTCTTGGCCTTAATAGCCTGGAGCAGGGATGGCCTCACTGGACCCTCATTGGGAGCCTGGTGGCTGTATCAGGGATTCCCTCTCACTCCCCCACAGCTTGGCTGGGTTTTCCTGGGTTCAGGGTGCCTGGATGCCTGAGTGGAGTCAGTTCTTTGTACCCCAACTTGTTACATGTCTATGCCACTCCCAGGGCTGCCCCAGAAATGGTCTCTCTGCTAAAGAGGAATAACTGTGGGAAAGCCCTGGACATCGCCCGCCTGGCCCGAGACATGCTGGGGGGGAATGGGATTTCTGATGAGTACCACGTGATCCGGCACGCCATGAACCTGGAGGCTGTGAACACCTATGAAGGTGGGGGCTGGACCCTGTGGGGGAAGGTCACAGTGACCCCAGTGTCAGGGGAAGGGGGACAGTGATGAGGGGTGGGGACAACAGGCCCAGGTCTTCTGGCTGTCACCAAGTAGCAGTGTGACCTGGGTCAAGTCACACCCACATCCCTCACTGGAGGTGCTCATCTGGTGACCATGGAGGTGAAGGGCTTCACGCACTGCACAGGAGCCCTGCTCAGGCTGTGCAAGATGCTCCCAGCCCTTTCTCCCATTATGCTGGGGAGGACAGGCATTCCTGGGACAAGTATGACCTCTGCGGGTCTCCCCAGAGTGAGGAACAGTTCCCAGCAAGCAGGTGGATACAAGGGCATGAGAGTGAAGCTACACACAGGAATCACCACTCCATTTTATGTTAAGAGATTGGCTGGTTGGCTCAGTTGGTTAGAGCCCAGCCTTATAACCCCAAGATCATGGGTTCAGATCTCATACCGGCCAGCCACCAAAAAGGAAAATAATAATAATAATAATTTATAGACTGTGGTGTTTGCATCTCACAACTGGTTGACTCACACTGGGGCCCAGAACCCCTTGCTTGGTGGGAAGACACGTGGGAAAAGATAATTAAAAAGGAAAAGAAGGTGCAATCCATTGTGAGCCATGCAGAAACAGAGGGAGACCTTAGGAGCTCCCTGAGCAGAGAAGCTTCCAGGCAGAGAAGACAGCATGTACAGAAGCTGATGCCTTTCCTGTGTGCCCCCAGTGACTAAGGAACTGAACCAAGGGGAGGTCCCTCAGCCCCAAATCTTGTTTCTTTTGGTGGGGGGTGGGGGGTGGGAACAGCTGGCCCACATGAGCATCGAAACCCTTGACCTTGGTATTATAACACCACGCTCTAACTAACTGAGCTAACCGGCCAGCCCCCAAATCTTGTTTCTATTAGGCAGGTGATGGAACATTCCAGAAACTTCAAGAGGGAAGGATGGGGGAATGAGGGGATCCTACAGGTGTAGGACTCTGAGGAAAAGCAGAGGGGACTTTCCAATGGTTTTACGTAACAGAGGAATAGGTCAGATTTGTGCTTTTGGAAGTAAACAGTTATTTGACTTCATAAAAGGGAAGCTGTAATCTCTGCCTTCTGCCCTGGAAGCTGGGGAAGAGCAAACCAGACATGAGGGAGTTGGGTGTGCGACACTGGGTTAGGTGGCTTCAGTTGAGGGAGATCAGCCATGACACAGTTTTTCTGACGTGTCCGTTTTCCATCCCTCTGAGTAAGAAAGGGCCTGCCATGTTTCTACGTAGCTAATCAGCTCTCAGCCTCTGTGTGAAGGAAGTGTGGCTGGATTGGAAATCAAATGTTTAATCAACTGTGTGGGGTTAGGGTGGGCCCACGGCAGGGGATAGACTTGCTTCATGTTTGGGGCTAGCACAAGGAGCTTTGGGTTTTTTGTTTGTTTTTCCAAGATGCA
Organism: Galeopterus variegatus; assembly: GCF_000696425.1. Taxonomy (NCBI): domain Eukaryota; kingdom Metazoa; phylum Chordata; class Mammalia; order Dermoptera; family Cynocephalidae; genus Galeopterus; species Galeopterus variegatus. Next base: position 765,690 of record NW_007726370.1, on the reverse strand, counting down.
TTACAGAACTGTGAAAAACAATTTCTCAGCGTGGCCTGTACGGTGGCCTCTGAGCCTTCTATTGGTGGCTGTCACTAAGCCGCAAATCTCCTGGCAGCTGTCAGCATTTGTCATCTTTGTGGGTCTGTTCTTCTGAAGTAGGAGCCTGGGGGGACATGGAAGATTGACTTTAAAAGGAAGGTGTGAGCTGTTAGACTCTAAACCAACTGTATATTAATCTTCAGGTACACATGACATTCACGCTCTGATCCTCGGAAGAGCCATCACGGGGATTCAGGCTTTCACGGCCAGCAAGTGAACCTACTTCACCAGGGCCCAGATGCTCTGAAGCCCCTTCCCAGAGAGTCGCCTGGTGGGACACTGAGGACACCATGTTCTGAGCTTAGCAAGGGAGGTGGCAGATGGAGCTAACTTTTATGGTGGGAAGTGAGAGACACTGACTTTTAAATATCAGAATTGCCCTTCGGAAGTTGTTCAGGTATGCAAGAAGATGGGAATCTCTGTACTGAGTTTCTCAATCCACGTTTAACCGTGGATGAGAACAGACTCCATTTACCTTAAGACATAAGCTTCTCTTGATGGGGGTAATGGGGAGCAGGGAGAGGGAAGGAGCGTGACTAAAAGGAAGGAATTTGCACGAGACCAACCTGGCAGCTGACTGAGCAGATCCCCTCACACCAGGTGTTCACTGTGTGCCCTCTGACCCTCCATCTGAGGGGGAAGTGCCTTATGCTGGACATAGGAACAGGGCAAGGGAAATAAAGAGTCTGCATGTCTGACCCCTCTGTGTTGGGCCATGTTTACTGATAACCATCTGAGAAGTCGTTTCAGCCACAAGAGAAACAAACACGTCTGGGGGCTGAGAGTGGCTGGGATGGGGTGGGGACTCTTCTCTTAGGGTGACCTGGCCCATGTCTCAGTCTTAGGCTCTGCTATAATAAATAAACCCGGGGAAGGCGGTGCCCATGCCCCCAGGCATGTGCCAGGGCTACAGGACTCAAGGCTATGGGTGGAGGGGACAGTTTCTGACTGGTGGAGGCACTGGATGCTTTGTCTTTTTGTCACCACACAGCTGACTACTCAACGGTGGGAAATGACACTGGTCCAGCTTCTTGGCTGGGACACACCATGTCACAGGGGGCCTTAAATAGATGGCAAGAGCACCCACAGGGCTTTGTGATGATTGTGACCCTGTGGGGCTAGAGCCAGGTGCTCGGTTTCTGTTCACATCCACTCTCAGCTGAGCCGTTACAACTCCCCTTCCTCAGGCGGTGCCCCCTGTATGAATTTTCTCATACCTCAGGCTGGACACACAGGTCTTTGTACACAGTCTCCACGGTGTGGCAGACTTGTTTGAGCTCTGTTTCCAGATGGTTGATCGTTGTAATCTTCTCGGTGAACTCTTGAAGCTTTTCCTGGATGATTTTGTTGTGATGATTATAAATCTGATACATCCTCTCCTCTAACTTCTCTGTCAGATCCGAAACCTTTTAAAGAATAAGACATGTTCTTGGAAAATCAAATGAGAGGCAGATATTTGTTCTAAGTGGATCTCTTAGATTTCTGCAACTTATAAAAGTGGTAAAAACGCCGGCCCGGTGGCGCACTGCTACAGTGAGCCGCTTGGGAGCGCGGCGGCCCTCCTGCCGAGGGTTCGGATCCCACATACAGACCGGCTGCTCACTGGCTGAGCGAGGTGCGGGCGCAACACCAAGGGTTGCGATCCCGTTGCCGGTCCCGGTCCGGTATGGGCGCGACACTGAGGGTTGCGATCCGTTGCCGGTCACGAAAAAAGACAAAAAGGAAAAAAAAAAAAGTGGTAAAAACTACTCCAGTGACTGGAAGTCAAATTATCTATATATTGTTTTGTTTTGTTTTAAAAAGCAAGAGGCAAAAGTATATATGGTTATTCGTCACATAACAATGAGGATATATTCTAAGAATGGTGTTATTAGGCGATTTAATCATTGTGTGAACATCATAGTGTGTACCTACACTAATCTTGACGTAACCTACTACATACCTAGGTTGTGCAGTGTAGCCTATTACTCCCAGGCTACAAACCTGTACAGCATGTTACTGTACTGAATACTGTGGGCATGGTATTTGTGTATCTAAACATATCTAAACACAGAAAAGGAATTTTTCAGCTCTATTATAATCTTATGAGACGACTGTCATATATATGGTCCATCATTGACCACAACGTCATTATGGGGCACATGACTGTATACAGTAGAAGCTCAACCAGGTTAGGAAGAAAGTACACTAAATGGGGACTAGAAGAAACATGCAACAAAGTGGCCTCTGGGTGGTGGTATCAAAGAAATGTTTTTATATCTTTTCTATTGCATTATACTTTTCTCTACTTCCTAAATTTTCTATGACCAATGTGTACTGATGGGGATAGGAGTGGGGGAAGTAAAAGAGAAAATAAAGTCAATCTGTCATCGAGAGGTGACATGTTGAATCAGCAAGCTGTCCCACTCAAAGGATCAAATTAAGTATTCTGAAGAGGCATTAGGTGCAATCATTAATGTTAGACTTGAACATGACCATCAGACTTTGTGAGATATCAGCCCCAGCAGTGTTGAGGGACCCTGACTCTCCATCACAGACCATTCAATGACTGCTGGAGGACATATGGGTGAGATAGCACAAGCCGTGCCTCAGCCCCCACTCCCATAGCCATCTGCCCTTGCATGAAATAAGAGGGCTGGGCTTTGGAGGCAGGTGGACCTCGGTTCCTCAGCCTGGCTCTGTCACTTGGGCAAATCATTTCTTTCCAAACCTTAGCTTTTTCATCTATAAAATGGGTCTGATTTCTTTGCAGGATTCTTGTAATTATGAAATGAGATACTATGTGTGAATTGCCTAGCAACTGTGTCTGGAACATAACAGATGCTTGGCAGTGGTTCCTTCCCTCCCCTTTTACATAAGGAATGCCCCCCCACCCCCAACCCCACCTGGGAGGAATCAGTCACCTTGATATTGAGGCTGTCCCTGAAGTTGGTCATGAGTGCATGGTCCTTTTGCCTATTCTCATTGATGTTTTCGATCAGCTCCTCGGCTCTCTTCTTCAGGATGTCGATGGTTGAGTCCAGAGAGGAGAAGTAGGGTCCTGACTTCCCTTCCAGCATCGTCAGCTGGCGATTGGCACTGGAGGTGGCAATACAAGGGCTAGAAACCTGACTCCTGAAAGTACAGGAAACTGAGATCAGCACTGAATTCTCCCAAGAGTGGCTGATCTGAAGGAATTATATGGTGGGAGAGGCCGAGTCTTGTTTCCTTCTAGGGGTGACACTCAACACCTTTCCTAGATTATTTCATTTACACACCCACCCTGACAGATGGGGATGCACCACATTTTATAGTGAAGAAAACAGACCCAGAGGCACAGACTAAATATGCCCAAGGTTCCAGTACAGGGAGATGGGTCTGATCCTGAAGCCCACTGTCATCTCACCACACCAACTTGCTTCTTTGGAATGAGCATCAATCATACCATAAATAGTAAAGGTACTTTCTTAAGTGACCTTGGTGTCATTAACTGCTGTATCCATTTCCAAAATTACTGGGTGATGCTCACAGTGTGCCAACCCCTTGGGGCTGGTGTACTTACATGTCTCTCCTCCCACCAGGTGAAGTAAATGCCTGTCAAGAGTTATATAAAAAAAATTTTTTTTAAAGTCTGGCCGGTTAGTTCAGTTGGTTAGAGCATAGCCTTGTAACATGAAGATTAAGGGTTCAGATGCCCATACCAGCCAGCTGCCAAAAAAAAAAAATTTTTTTTAATGCACACACATAGAAAGTTATATCTGTCCCACTTTGAATGTGTGGCTATAACTATGCAAATCAATAAAATCTTGTTTCAGCCAGTGAAATAAGGGTGAAAAAGTGACAGCAGTCTAAAGAGCTAAATTGAATGAAAAAAGGTGAGTGATTTCAAATATAACCATTCAGGTGTGGGGGAGACAACTACAGATTGGAGCAAAGATCATAAAAATCTTTTTTTTTTTCCTTTTTGTCACTGACCGGTAACGGGATCTCAACCCTCGGTGTCGCGCCTGTACCGGGGACCGGCAACGGGATCGCAACCCTCAGTGTTGCGCCTGCACTGCACTCAGCCAGTGAGCGGGAACCGGTCTCCACATGGGATCCGAACCCTCGGCTCTCCACATGGGATCCGAACCCTCGGCGGGAGCACCGCCACGCTCCCAAGCAGCGCACTCTCCAGTGCGCCACCGGGCTGGCCCTCATAAAAATCTTGAAAGGTTCTGCATACAGACTGCTTTGTCAGGGCCTGGAAGTTTTTGTTGTGCTTTAAAAAGAAAACTAGAAATCACAAGCAATCCACTATGAAAGAAGTTTATGAAAAAAAAAGTTGTGACCCGATCAGCAGACTCATTGGTGTTTTAAATTAAGGTTTTTCTTTTTGCTGATCCTCTGCTTTATCTGACCTGTTTGATGCCTGATTAGTTACAGGTTCTGGTCATGTGTAGCTGCCATTGTCAGAGTAACAGCTAACATTTCTTGAGCACTTTCCATCTACCAGACACCAAGCTCAGGTACATGCCTTGTCTTGCTGCGTCCTCAAGACCATGCTTTGGAGTTGGTCCACTCATCATCTTTACCTTATAGCTGAGGACACATGCTTAGTGTGGTCATGCCACCTCCTCAAAGAGTCAGCCAGTGTGGGGCAAATTGGCTGTGGTACCCAGTGGGCCTGACTCCCCAGCCAGTGTCCTGCTTCCCATCCCCTCCTGGGTCCTCAGTTTCCTTGTTGCCCTCTGAGGTCCTTCCAGCTCTGAACATCTGAGCCTCAGATGTGCTAACAGAGCAGTTCCTGAACACAGCAGGTCCCACAAGACCATAAAATCTGCCATGCCGAAACTGATTTCTTACAAAAATACATCTTGATTTTTGGATGCTTTCTCCATAAAACTTTTTCTGGGCTTTCAGTCTCTTGACTTCCTTGGCTCTATGTTTGGGCTCAGAATACAAGCATTGTGAAACCCCACTGCACAACAGCCTGGGTGGCCAGAGTTCTCATTTGCACACAAGTTCTCAGGCCTAAGACCTTGGCTGTGTCCTTGCCAGGTTGTTTCTTGCTTCTGTACATTTGTATTAGCTCTCTAATTCAACCTTTGAGATCTAGCCCAGACCTCTGCCTCCTTTGAGAAGCTGTCCAGGACCCTGTGCCCATCTCTATCAATGCATGTGTTTGTCCTCAATCTCCAGAGGACGGTGTCTCATCCGTACTCCCAGCATCCAGCACGTAGTAAGTTTTCCATCATTTGCTGAGTGAAGGACACCTGCTACTCAACCTATTCCTCTCTCCCCTGGCTTCACACAAAGAATGCAAGTTCATCAGCCTCCATGGCAAGATGAATGTGTCCAATGCATTTATCAGGACAAGAAAGTGTGCCTCCAATTAGGCAGATATTCTGTAGCAAAGACTTACATCAGCTAGAGAGAAAAAAACAAACTAAAGCTCTGCTCCCTAAGCATTCTTGTAGGAAGACATTTTGCGGTGGGGCAAAGACTTACTGAGGGTTTATGACTTCTGAGTCTACAATTACTCTTCTTTCCCAGGGGTAAGCGAGGCAGAAGGAGACTAATTCAGAGCTGGGACACGTTGGCATTTTAACATTCAGATCTTTGTAACATCTGGAGGCATGCAAAGAACAGCCTTGGTTTGCACAACAAGAATGGAGCTGAGAGGATGGGTTCAATAAAGCCCGGTCTTGGACGTCCCTGAGATCTCAAGTGCTGACCACCCTCCTGTGCATCCTAAACCTGGGGCTCTGTCACTTGAGTATATTGCTAGGTGGCCTCAGCCCCTCTTCCCTGTGTCCCACCCACCACGCAAACCACACACCCTGGTTCACCACAAACAAGTGCTTTCTCTTTCCCCACACTCAGGAACTTGATTGTTGCTGGAGGAAATCATGACCCTGGGAACACTGCTGATTCCTGGTCTCCAGCCTCAGGGGATCCTCAGGGCCATTTGACATCCTGTCTGTGCTCAGGTCACCTTCCTCTCTCATTCCTCACATCAGCAATTACAAACCTTCATAATTCTCCTGTCCTGACCCCATATCTGCCTCCCTCACCCTGAACAGATACAGAAACAGTACAGGCTAACTCTTTCTACTCCCCATCCCATAAATGTATCCACAACCTCCCAGCTCAGCAGGCAAGATGGTCCATGCCCCTGCTGGGCTCCCTGTGCCCTCTTTACTTCACCCTCTTTTTGTATCTTTAAGCTTTCCCTTTGGGCTGGCTCTTTCCCCTTGGCATATGCTGTTTCAAGTCTCTTCTGTATTTAAAACACAATACATACACACCCCTGCCCTGAACTCCAAGTCTCTGTCAGCCAGCCACCTCCCATTATGGCCAAGGTTCTAGAAAGAGCTGCCTACACTTCCTGAGCATATTTTCTTAGCTCCCTCTTGCTTCTCAGCCCACTGCAATGAGGTTCCTGCTCCAGTTCTCAAATGTAACAGCTCCTGTCAAGGTCCCCAATGACCTTGTGGTTAAGACAGTAGACATCTCAGATCATAACTCCCTTGAGCTCTTGGCAGCAGCCAGTGCTGTTAACCACCTTTCCCTGTCACTACCGACACATGACGTCCCCGGGCTCTGTGCGGGGGCCTCTGCTCTCTTCTCTTTAGGCTCTCCTTCTGGACATCCTCTTTCACCCTTCTCTGCAGTGAAGCCCTCCATGCCTCCTCCCTGCAGGCCCCTCCAGCTAATCTCCCACCCTCCTCTCCACACGTTTCCCAGGACATCCCTGTGGCCTGGGATGCCTGGGCAGTCCATTTTCCCGCCTAAGTCCTGCCTCTCCAGAGAGTTTTCCTTGGCTGGGTTAAGTGCACACAGCACCTAAAGTGTCACTGTCTAAGCCACAGCCTCACCCTCTGGTCTCCTAAAGGGCTGGGGCCATGTCTCATTTATCTTCATAACTTCAGTATTTACCCCTCATGGGAAGAGCAGTAAACATGCCTCGAATAAATGACTCACAGGGGCTTTCATTACCATCTGCACTTCAGTGATTCCCAAATTTATCACCCCCAGACCATGCCTCTCTGCTGAGCTCCCAACAACCTATGCGAATACCTCCAGGCCTCTCCACTTGGCTGCCCCGAGGCATCTCAAACTCTGCATTTGCACGCCAGCAACTCATCTTACCCCGCAATCCCTCCCCTTAGTGACTGAACAAAAAGCCACCTGGTCCTCAAACCAGAAACTTCTGTCAGCCTGGAGTCTGGCTTCTCTCTGTCCCTTTACATCCTGTCTCAAAATCCTCTCATTTCTACATCCTGAATCTTTCAAGCCTATAATTATTTGCAGCTCTAGGCCTATCATTTCTCACCCAGGCCCTAGTGACCTTCCAAACTACAGTCTGGTTTCCTATTACGCTTGACAGCCTGAGAGCCCCCCAGCAGCCACCGGATCAAGTCTAGATTCCTTAACATGTGAGACCTTCCAGGGCTAGGGCCCCTACCCTCTATTTCAGGCCTTACACTTCTCTCCTGTCCCTCCATCTGCAGCAATCTGGGGCCTTCCACAATTTCCCCAAACACATAGCTTTTGCCTGGAATGACTTTCCTTTTCTGCCTCCTTCATGAGGCAACATTCCAGGCTTCCACTCTTGCACCTCACAGCCAAGTCCTGGTCACAAGGCTGCTGTAGTTCATGCACATCGGTCCCCTCCAGTTCATGTGCACACCTGAAGGGCGGGGACCACGTTCTACTCATCTGTGTTTTTCAGCACCCTAAAGGTTTCATAAATGTTTACTGAAGACATAAATGGATGAACCACTGACGGAGCTGCTTCTAACATTCCTGCTCGCCCACCTCCTTGTACCCATAGTTTGCCTTATTTCAACCTCTCCTGGACCATCTCAACAGTGTAAGGCCCCTGGAATTAAAATCAATGATATCTCCAGGTGTTTCTTTTCGTGGAATTGTTCACAACCTGCTTGAGCTGCTGACAGTTCCGCGTTGCTCCATTCTAAGGCTCAAGGGATGAGGCTGGAACGAGTTTTCATGGCAGCTATGCAAATTGCAAAAAATCACTTGAATTCAGCTAATTCAAATTTCATGGTGGGACAAAAGCCTGCGTCAGATGTCTGCTAAGGGTTTCTTTATTTTTCCAGGCTCTCCTTCGGGGATTTATTCCTTTCTATTTCATTTTTCTTAATTCTCAGCAGCTGCATATTAATCAGGATGCTAATGAATCATAGGCTTCCCTGGGCCTGCAGTCACCAATTAACTTTAATAAACAAAATGCACGGTGTCCTCTCCACTGGCTTCCCCCATTCCTGGGCCAGCTTCTGTTGCTGAACCCTGGACCAAGACCAGGGAATGGAAGTCAGCACGACACAGCACGCTGGTGTGTATGGCCCGCACAGGGGTTGGGCAGTGGGGTGGGGGCTGTGAACACATTGTTGTGCTCATTTATTATGGTCTGTCCTTCTAAGGAGTCCCTAATTCGGCTGCAAGGATTAGGACATAGTTCCCAAGCAGGACCCAGGCTGGCAGGGGGCCCAGGAACAGTAGAGGAAATGGGTCTAAGCAAAGAGACCATCTGTTCGCTCCAGGTAAAGCTGTGATTGGCAGGCATGAGAGCCCCAGCAGCCTGCTGCTGGGGCTCTCCCTCCCGTGGCCTCTGACAGATATACAAGTAAACAATCCACCAGCCACTTATGACCACCACAGGCGGCAGTCCCAGGAGAGGAGGCAAGCTAATCAAACATTCAAGGAGGAACATAACAGAATCTCTGGCACTTGGGCAAAATGATGTTTGGCTGAAGTACAGCCAGAAAACGGGGAGGTTTGAATGGAAGCTGATGAGCCGGTTCCTTATCCTCTGCTTTTCTCTCCCCAAAATGTGTTAACATTTTAATCATGTTTCTGAGTATCTGCTGCTGGATCTATTAACTGGCCTCTGCCCTGGTTTTAATTCATCTGTTTTTTGGCCCAAAGCTCTTGTGGAGCTCCTTGAAGTCTCTAAATGATTTGCAGTGGTCTGTGTCTCTTTAACACATAGATCCTGGTCTAAAACATGCTGTTTGCAGTAAGATATTATCAAACAAGTAACTTCAGCCATTTCCTCCCTTTTTCTGGTCTCCAACTGACAGCACACGCATAGAAATCATTCCACCCTGTGACTTGCCTTGCAACTGAGGAATGTGGGAGGCAAGGGGAAGCAGGCTGTATGCCTGGAGTCCTCAGTGCCCTGTCCTGAGCCTCTTCTCACTCTTTCCTCAGGTGACTTATTCATTCCACACCTGCTACTGTAACTGTGACTCCTACAGTGCAATCTCTAGCCCTTTGCCCCACCCTGAGTTCCGGGTCAGAAAGTCCAACTATATCCTAGATACATTTATGCAGATGTCCCCAGCCATCTCAAACACCTCAAAAAAAAAAAAAAAGAAAAAAAACAAGGGCAAAACAGAATTTGTGTTCTTGTCTCTGCCAGAGAAGCCACCACCCACTGGAAACCACCACAAGCTGGAAAGAGGGAGCAGTGGTGTGCTGGTAAGCATTCAGCAACTGGCTCTCTGGGGGAAAACAAGCCCTGATTTGTAGTGTTTGCCAATTTCCATGGTGCAAAGACTTCCACCATAGAAGATTTCGAGCTACCAACATGAAGTCACTAAATGCCAAGTTGGGAAAATAAATTAAAAAATAAAGAAATAAATGTCAAGATGGGAAGAGATGTGTAGAATCGGCTCAAACACACCATGGCCGGAGACATCCCTGCTCATTCCCTTTCTGGTGCCTCATTCCCTGGAGCTTCTCTCCTGCTCAGCTCCATGCCACCCCTGTTGGAGCCTCCCACCTAATCTCCCCACGTCCACTCCCGCTCCCTCCCAACCATTCTCCACAAAGCAGCCAGGATCTTTTTATAATAGGCACCTGAGCATGTCACTTCTCTGACCCAGCAGCTCCCCTCCTAGGTATACGTCTACCCAAGAGAAATGAAAACATCCATCCACACAAAAACTTGTACATAGATGTTCATAGCAGCGTTACTTATAACAGCCAAAAAGCGGAAACCAGCCAATGTCCATCAACGGATGAATGGATACATAAAATGTGGTAGATTCATAACATGAAATATTTTTCATCCATAAAAAGGAATGAAGTTCTGATCCATGCTACAACCTGAATGAACCTTGAAAACATGCTGAGTGAAAGAAGTCAGTCACAAAGGACCACATCGTGTGTGATTCCATTTGAAATGTCCAGAATAGACAAATCTACAGAAAGAGACAGAAGGCAGATTAGTGGTTGCCAGCAGCTGGGGAGGATACAGGGACTGGGGGTGATGGCTAAGGGGTGTGAGGTTTCTTTACGGAGTGATGAAAATGTTTTTAAAGTTGACTGTGGCTGAGCTGGCTGGTAAGTTCAGTTGGCTAGAACTCTATGTTATAACACCAAGGTCAAGGGTTCGGATACCTGTACTGGGCAGCCGCCAAAAAAAAAAAAGTTCACTGTGGTGATGATTGTATAGCTCAGTGAATATAATAAAACAATTGAGTGGTGCATTTCAGCAATTCAACTGTACACTTCAAGTAGGTGAATTGTATGCTATTTGAATTATATCTCAATAAAACTGCTTCCAAAAAATAAAAATAAAAAACTTTCAGGATAAAGTCTACAGCCTACAAAGTGCCCCATGCGCTGGCCACTGCCGAGCCCTCCAGCCTCCCCCTTGCACTTACCCCTGGCCCATCCAGCCACACAGCCTTCTCAATCTCTTCCATGTCAGTACTTGTTCAATATCTGCCTCCCCAGTCAGAACGGAAGCACCGGGACGGTATAAGCATGTCTGTCTGGTGGACCAGGTATCCCTGCTGCCAATCACAATGCCTGATGTGCCCGCCTTCTTGCTGTTTTGGGAATGCACCGCACCAAACTTATTCCAGCCTCAGGGACTTCGTACTTGCATCTCCCTCTACCTTGGGAGGTTTCGGGCCCAGAACACCTCCTTCTTGTGCAACCTCCTTAGAGATCTTCTCTGACTGCTCTAAACTCCCTGTGACTCTAGTTGTTCCTCACTCTGTTTCTTCACACCACTTGCCACCAGTTGAAACCACATTTTTATTTCATCGTCTATTACCCTTTTAGAGAGTCAGCTTGGCAAAAGACCCAGAATAGCCAACACAGTATTGAAACATAACAAAGTCAGATGACTGACACTACCCACTTCAAGACATACTATAAAACTACAGTAGGGAGGGCCGGTTAACGCAGTTGGTTAGAGCACAGCCTTGTAAGATCAAGGTCACGGTGTTATAAAGCTGGCCAGCTGCCCCCCAAAATAAATAAAGCTATAGTAATGTAGACAGTGTGGTAATGGAGAGAGAATAGGCAAATAGATCAATGGAACAGAACAGAGCCCAGAAATAGACCCACACATACGAGGGTACTTCAAATAGTTCATAAAAAGATTTCTATTGTCTCGGGCTGAGCCTGTGGCGCACTCGGTAGAGTGTGGTGCTGGGAGTGCAGCAGCGCTCCCGCCGCGGGTTCGGATCCTATATAGGGATGACCGGTGCGCTCACAGCGCTCACTGGCTGAGTGCGGTGCGGCCGGTCTCAAAAAGGACAAAAAAAAAAAAAAAAGATTTCTATTATCTCAATTCTATTTTTCCACAAATTTTTTGAAGTACCCTCATGTATAGTCAACCGATCTTTGACAAAAGAGCAAAGAAAATTCAATGGACAAAGGAGAGTCTTTTCAAAAAATGATGCTGAGACAACTGGACATCCACATGCAAAAAATGAATCCAGACAGAGACCTTACAACTTTCACAAAAATGGATCATAGACATATACGTAAAATGCAAAACTATAAAACTCCTGGAAGATATAGGAGAAAATATAGGTGACCGTGGGTTTCATGATAAAACATCAAAATCTTAGATACAACATCAAAATCATGATCCATGAAAGAAAAAATTGATAAGTTGGACTTCATTAAAATTAAAAACTTCTGGGCCGGCCCGTGGCTCACTCGGTAGAGTGCGGTGCTGATAACACCAAGGCCACGGGTTCGGATCCCATATAGGGATGGCCGGTTGGCTCACTGGGTGAGCATGGTGCTGACAACACCAAGTCAAGGGTTAAGATCCCCTTACCGGTCATCTTTAAAAAAATAAAATAAAATAAAAATAAAAAAAAAATAAACCTAACATGATTTAAATGTGGCACAATGTAAACCTTGAACATTACTGTTTAATTTTGAGATCTGAATTGATGACCTTGGCCTCTGTGATGAACTTGAACTCTGTGTAAGATGGAGATTTTGTCACCTAACCTACTGAAGGCAAGAGACAGAATGAAAACACGAGGTACAGACTAGGAGCAAATCTTTGGAAAACACATAACCAATAAAAGACTGTTCTCCAAAATATACAAAGAACTCTTAAAACCCAACAAAAAGAAAACGAGCAACCCAATTAAAAATGAGCAAAAGATATGAACAGACACCTCACCAAAGAAGATGTATAGATGGCAAATAGGCATATAAAACAACGCTCCGTTATATGTCATCAGGGAAATGCAAATTAATACAACAATGAAATAACACTACGCATCTAATAGAATGGCCAAAATCCAAACATCAAATGCTGGTGAGGATGTGCAGCAAGAGGAACTCTAATTCACTGATGGTGGGAATGCAAAATGGTACAGCCACTTATGGAGACAATTTGGCAGTTTCTCATAAAACTATACATATGACCTAGCAGTTGGTATTCACCCAAATGAGTTGAAAACTTATATATACACAAAAACCTGCACATGAATGTTTACTGCCGCTTTATTCATACTTGCTAAAACTTAGAAGCAACTAAGATGTCCTTCAGTAGGTCAATGGATAAATAAATTACGTACATCCACACAATGGAATATTATTCAATGCTACAAAGAAATGAACTATCAAGCCACAAAAAGACATGGAAGAACCTTAACTGCACACTGTTAAGTGAAAGAAAGTCAGTTCCAAGAGGGTAGGAATTGCTATGTTCACTGCTGTATCCCCAGCATCTAGATCAGTGTCTGGCCACAGCAAACCCTCAATAAATGTTTGGTGAATAAATAAATGTGCAAGATAAAAACGTTTTTCTTTTTCCTTTTTTTCCCCACCACTATACTAAAAAGGAAAAAGAATCCTTTTTTCTGTTTTTTTGTATTTTCATTTTTTTTGTGGCTGGCCCCATACAGGGATCCCAACTCTAAAAAACCTTTTTATTCAGTCATCCCTGATGTCTTGCTTTTTCTCACCCAGCATCTAATCCATGAGCAATTTCTGCCAGTTCTATCTTCTTAAATATATCCATATACAATTAAATATATCTAGAATCTGATCACTTCTCCCCACCTCCATAGCTGCACTGTGGGGTTAAGTCACAGTCATCTTGCACCTAGATTATTCCAATTGCCTCCTCACTGGTTTCCTTGCTTCCACTTCCGTCCTCCACAATCTATTCTCTACACTGCAGCCAGAGGGAGCCTTTTAATTCTTTAGTCCAGAAGACAGCAAACTCCCATAAAGGGTCAGATTGTGAATCTTTTCAGCTTTGCCTCTCTGTTGCAACAAGTATGGCTGGCTGTGTTCCAATAAAACTTTATTAACAATCACCAAAAGACCCCTGCTGTAATCCTATCTTGGGCAATTAACATCTAAAGTCTCATTACCTATCTGACTGCAGCTCTTAGGATCTCCCTGTTAGGCTGCTCCTGCAGTCCTCCCTCTTGGCCTTTGCAGCTGCTGTTCCTCTGCCTGGAGTTCCCTACCCACCTGGTTCATTTGTCACCTCCTCCATGAAGACTTCCCTGACTCTCTGATCTAAACTGGCCACCTCACTCTCTCCCCATTTCCCCCCAATAGCACTTAGCATCCCCTGACTGCTATACATTTGGGACTTCACTGTCTGTCTCCTCCTCCAGAGTGTCAGCTCACTGCTACGTCCCCAGTACCTAGCACCTTGCCTGGCACATGGAGGCTGCTCCATCAATTGTAGAACAAGGGCAACAACAGCAGACACTGGTAGAGCCCTGTGGAAGGAACAGGCCAATGCGAAGGACCAAGGGGCCTGTGTGGACCCGCTGGGCTGGGTTCTTCCTCACCTGGTTGGCTCTCCACCAGCTTCCTCTTGGCGGTTCTCCTCGCACTGCTCATGCTCCTTCCTCTCCCCCAACGGCTGTGGCTCCTGGTCCTTGCCATCTACGTGGGGCGCGTCCACCTATGGGCACAGCCAGCGCTTGAGAAGCATCAAAGGAGGGAAGACGAGCAGTGGGCAGATCGCCCACTTCCCAACCCTTTTATCATGGGCACCACGATGTGCCGCTGCAGTATGGTGGGGACCCGCAGAAGAGATGAGCGGGGCTGGGGTGGACACCATCAGGACGGGGGCGTGGGGTGGGGGGACCTTCTGTCCCAGGGGACCGAGGCGGGGAGACCTGGAGGGGCCGGGGCGAGGGCAGAGGCCCTGGGAGGGGCGCTGAGGGTCCTGGGCTCCTAACTAGTGTGTATGTCGGCTAGAGTCCTTTGAGGAAGGAGAAGAGGTAGGAGAAAAAGAAGAAGAAAAGAAACGGGTGTGGCGCATGGGTGTCCGAGCCTCTCTACCCTGCTCCTGCCATGCGCCATGCGTGGTAATCTGGCCTTCCGGCCGAGACGGTCAGTACGTCAGTCAGGGCCCGGTCGGTCAGTCAGGAAATCGGGGCCAGGCCTGGAGAGAGGCGGCCCTGATGGCAGGAGACAAGTGGCCGGGCTCGGGTCCGCTGGGGAAGCCCGGGATCGCGGCCGTTCTCTGCCCGTCAGCCCGCCGCCCGCGCGAAGGAAACAAGCGCGGCTTACTTCAGGTCGCTCCATCCCGTCTTTTCCCGCCTTCACGCTCGCGCCCTCTGCGCACGCGCCCGCCCCGCCCCCTGGGGGAATTTGTGCACACGGCGGGGCGCGGCCGACCGTTAAGCGGCAGTTGGGAGGTCCCAGGGCTGCGCGCGCAGCTGGCGCCGTCGGGGTGGGGAGGGGATGGGCCCTGCGCGGGCGTGTGTGCGCATGTGTGAGGCTCTCCGGGACAACTTAGCGTTCGGGTGTGGGGATGTCAGTGGGTCTTCGTTTGTGCTGTATGTCTTGGTCTATGCACTCTGCCTCGGGAAATCTTTCTAATAAATAATTAGGACCCTTGCCTCTCCTTATTACGGCCATGGCTCCCTGTTGACCTCAGTAACAGTTTATGCATTTACCACCTAGAATCAGTTACCTGCGGCACTCCAAAACTAGGACTTCCTTGAAAGCATGGTGGTGGGGTCTGGCTCATACAGGGTGGCATCCCTTAATAATAACAGGAGTACTAACAATAATCCCTTAATAGTAATAGTAATAGCAACAACGAGAATAATAATTGGCCACAAGGAGCCAGAATGGGAGGAAATATTTGCAAAATATATATCTAAGAAAAAGCTTGGGGGCTGGCTGGTTAGCTCAGTTGGTTAGAGCGTGGTGCTGATAACACCAAGATCCAGGGTTCAATCCCTGCACCGGCTAGCTGCCAAGGGTAAAAAAAAAAAAAGAATTTATATGCTGAATTTACAAGAACTCTTACAACTCAATAAAAAGACAAACAATCCAATTTTAAAATGGGCAAAATATTTGAATAGGTGTGTGCAAAGGCTCTGAGGTGGTAGCAGCTCACTGTGAGTAACCAGGAGGCCCTGGGTAGCAGGAGAGCAGGGATCTGGGGGAGGCAGTGGCGGGGGGGGGGACAAAAGAGATGAGCAGAGGCTGGGTGGCACAACTAAGGGCCAAGGCGAGGGTTTCGGATTTTGTTCCAATTGACTGGGAAGGAGGTGGACCTCCTCTCTGGGACACCTGTCAGTGTCCATGTGAGAAAGGGAGGTAGAAGGAAGCTGCTCACGTTGCTCAACCCCTTGTGCCAGGCTCTGTCCTGGGCCACACACTAAGGATACACATCTTGACGCCTACACTCTGGAGAACGGGGGTTTGAGTCTGGACTATGCCTGTTACCAACCGGGTGATCATAAAACTGCCACACACTCTCAAAACCCATCCCTGCTAGGGTGATAAAAAGCTAAAACATCAGTCTGTGGTAAGGTTTTCAGGGATAAAACATCTGGCACATAGTAAGGGTTCATTAAATAGTGGGTAACATCAGTATTTTGTGTCAAAGCAAGAAGCTAAACAAAATGCATTTTCTCACAGCATTGAGTTTAAAGTTTTGAGGATGATCTACCCAGAAAAATCTGACTTGCTGTTAAGCATGGACACGTGTGGAAATGCGCACATGTACACACACACACACACACACACAAAAGCAACCCATAAGATGCAGGACTTTTATGATGTAGTTTGTATAACTTTTGAAACGTGCAAAAGGAAACCATGTCTTGTTAGAGTAATGCATATAAGTAGTAAAAATTTAAAAATATAACATAAGAATGATAAACACCAAATTTGGGAGTAATCTTAGCAGGGCGGTGACAAAAAGAAATAGGACAACCACAGAGGGCCTTCAAACTCATCCACCACAGGCCAGCCTGTGGCTCACTCAGGAGAGTGCGGAGCTGATAACACCAAGGCCACGGGTTCGGATCCTATATAGGGATGGCCGGTTTGCTCACTGGCTGAGCGTGGTGCTGACAACACCAAGCCAAGGGTTGAGATCCCCTTACCGGTCATCTTTTAAAAAAAAAAACTCATCCACCACACAGTTCTAAAAAGTGAAAAGATACAAAGCAAACACAGCCAGTGTTGATTTAACAAAACTGGGAGCAGATTCCTGGGGATCTCTTGTATTATGCTTTATATGCTCTTGAGCCTCCTCACTTTCCTTAATTTTGCCCCATGGCCTTTACCTGCCCCCATTTGTGTATTTATCTATTTAGCACTTGTCTCCCCTGGCCTCCAGAATGTCAGCTCCCCGAGGGCAGGCATCTGAGTCTGCTTTGCCCACTGCTGAGTGAGTCTTCACTCTCAAACAGTGCTGGCACTTAGGAGGTGCACATGTGTTCCATGAAAGAGCATTTTTCTGTATGCTTGAATTATTTAATTTGAAATGAAAACGTCTGACTGGGGACCCAGGACCAGCACTATCCATGGCCTCAGCTAGGCACAGCGGTGGTAGGCTTGTGGTTATGTGGAAATGATCCATGTTGCCAAAAGTGTGCTAGCCCTAAAGATGAGGTGTGAACCACACAACGGCTGGGATTCGCTTTAACATATTTCCACAAAAACATATGAGGGACAAAACTCAGGTGCGAGATCTGCTCACTGTTCAGTGTGAACCCTGAGCTCATGGAGCTTTATCCTGCTCCTCTCTCTACTCCGGGCTCATTTGATCCTTACGAAAAAAAATTGGGGGGCCGGCCTGTGGCTCACTTGGGAGAGTGTGGTGCTGATAACACGAAAGCCACAGGTTCGGATCCCTATATAGGGATGGCTGGTTTGCTCACTTGGGAGAGTGCGGTGCTGATAACACCAAGGCCACAGGTTCAGATCCCTATATAGGGATGGCTGGTTTGCTCACTTGGGAGAGTGCGGTGCTGATAACACCAAGGCCACAGGTTCAGATCCCTATATAAGGATGGCCGGTTAGCTCGCTTGGGAGAGCGTGGTGCCGACGACACCAAATCAAGGGTTAAGATCCCCTTACTGGTCATCTTTTAAGAAAAAGAAAAAAAATTTTTTTAGAGAACAGCTCCCACCCCCCACCCCCATGTTTCCACTGGCTCCCAGGGCCCCAACAACCACCTTGGTCTCCACCTTCCAAATGTCCCCTTCACTAAAGTAGGAGGTTTCTGTTCCATTCAGCTAGAAGAGAGCTGTCACCAGTAGTTGATTAGTAAATGCTCCATGGACGTAGTCTTTCCCAGGTGATCTGGCTCAGGCCGGCTAGGATCTTTGAATATCCAAGACCCCCAACTCACCACCCCTCACACCTGGGGCTCCAGCAACTAATTTTTTCACTATCAACTGGCACACTGAGCTGGAGGAATCCAACAGGACCCCTCACCCCTAAGGAAAGTCACCAGATGAGGGCAAATGCCCACTTTATTAGACAGCAGGTGGCCTGCAGGGCTCCCTATGGCCCACCCTCATAGGTGGACAGACCACAGAAGGAAACTGCTACCCACTCCCCTGCCCCTGGGATGGGTAGGGAAGAGGAAATACCAAGGGGAGGGGGAGGCTGGCCTCACAGAGGCCTCATAAATATAAGGAGGTTACTGGCAAGGGATGCAAAGGGACTAGGCAGCAGGGACTCAGGGAGGGCAGGTGATCGGGGTGTGGCCCACGTCATGCAGCCTCCTGTGTCCTCGGCTCGGCATCCAGGCGGCACAAGGGACTGTCATACACCATCTGCAGGTTCACCTTGTGGCCCACCAGCTCCCGGATATTGTTGATGCCATATTTGATCATCGTTGGGCTTGGGGGTAAGGGGACAGAGTTTAACACGAGGTCAGGTCCTGTTCTCTGCTCAGAACCCTCCATGGCTCCCACCTTCCTCAGAGTAAAAGCCAAAGGCCTCCCCATGATCCACAAGGCCCTGGACCGTCTGCCTTGTCACCTCCCTGCCCTCACCTCCTCTCACTCTGCCCCTTCACCGACTTCCTCCAGCCACACTGGCCTCCTTGCTGTTCTCCAAACACACCAGGCCCAGTCCAGCCTCAGGGCCTTTGCACTAGCTATGCCTTCTGCCTGGAACGCCCTTCCCTGGATATTCTCACAGCTCACCCCTTCATCCACCTCCAGGCTTTGCTCAGATGCCACCTCCTCTGTGAAGCCTTCCCTGACTACCTAATCTCCTTAGCGCTTGATGGAGTTTGGATGTGTTGTCCCCTCCAAAACTCATGTAGCGATTTGATCTCCAATGTGGCAGTGTTAGAAACTAATTGAGTCATGGGGGCGGATCCCTCATGAATGGATTAATGCTCTCCCTGGGGAAGGAGGGGTAGTGAGTGAGTTCTCACTCTATTAGTTCCCGCAAGACCTGATTCTTTAAAGGACCCCGGCACCTCCTCTCTCTTGCTCTCTCTTGCTTCCTCTCACCATGTACCTGCCAGCTGCCTGCCATTTTTCCTCCACGAGTAGAAGCAGCCTGAGGCCCATGCCAGATGCAGATGTGCCAGAATCATAAGCCAAATAAACCTCTTTTCCTTATAAATTACCCAGTCTCAGGTAGTTCTGTTATAGCAACACAAAATGGACTAAAACAGCACTCTCTGCTTCACTTTCTCTATAGATTTTACTAGTTGAATTTACTTCTCTATCTTCTAGTTATCATCCTTTTCCTCCACCAGAATCCCAGCTTCACAGAGGCAGGGAGGTATGCTATCATGTTTGTGCACAGGGCCGGGTATAGAGCAGGTGCTTACTAATAAAGCTTTGTCAAACGAATGAGTGAATCAATGAATGAAGAGACGGTGCTGAAGCTCCACAGGCCCCCATGCCTGGCGAGGCAGCCAGACCCCGGAGTTCCTCCCCGGACACTCACCGCTCCAGAGACAGGCCCCAGGCGATGACTGATACATTCTCGGGGAGCCCCATGGGCAGCAGCATTTCGGGACGGAAGACTCCAGAATTCCCAACCTCCACCCATTTCTTCAGGCCTGTGGGGGTGGGAGAGTGAAGACGAAGCAGCATGTATGGGTGGTGCTGGGCCTGGTGGTGAGCTTGGGAGGTAGGGTATCGGCTTGGCAGTGAGGGAGACCCAGGCCAAGCCATGGGGAGCCTGAGACCACCTTCTATACCCTAGTACTGGGTTCCAACCTGACCTTGGTGGTAGCTGAACACCTCCATGCTGGGCTCTGTGTAGGGGTTGTAAGCCGGCTTGAAACGCAGCTGGGTGATACCTGGGGGGTGGAGGATAAGTCTGGTGACCCAGGCACCCTCCCACCACCCCACCAAGCCCACCTGCCCTGGCCAGCCTGCTCACCCAGCTTGGTGAAGAACTCCCGCAGCACGCCCATGAGGTGACCCAGGGTGAGGCCATGGTCAGCCACAACGCCTTCGATCTGGTGGAACTCGGCCAGGTGTGTGGCATCCAGGGTCTCGTTCCGGAACACACGGTCAATGGAGAAGTACTTGGCTGGTGTGAAGGGCTTCTGGGGAGCAGGGGTGACAGCCAGGCCCAGCCCGGGTGTGGGTCAGGAAGTCTGTATGACAGCCCCCCAAGCCCCACTGCCCAGGCCAAGCCGCACCTTCTGGGCAAGGCGGTAGAGGGCACGGGCGCTGGCAGACGTGGTGTGTGTGCGCAGCAGGTTTTTCCTGGCCTCGTCTAGCTTCCAGTTGTACTTGTACCTTCAAGAAGAAAGGCGGGAAGTCCGTGCTGTGGCCCTCGGGCCTCCACCTCCTTCCCTCCCGTAATCCCCCACAGTCAAAGTCCTTCCTCACCCCTGTGAGCCATAGCCGCCCTGAGAGTGGATCCGCTTGACCCGCTGGACGTAGTCCATTGGGAGCTGCAGGGCCTCGGCTGGATCTGGGCAGGATAGAGCATCATCTGGTCAGTCACGGGCATTTCTCAAATAGCCCCTACATGGATGGTGGTGATGTGACACTCTTTCCCCAATAGCAGTCAGAGGGCACCAGGGACGCCTAAGTCAGTTACACCCCTCCTCTGCCCAGAACCCTCCACAGCTCCCACCTCACTCAGAGGAAAAGCCCAAGTCCTCCTGTGGCTCTGTTCCGTCACCTCCTCCCATTCCTACCACCTCTCCAGTTGCTGGGCCTCCCAGCTGACCTGTGAGCACACCAGGCACATTCCAGCCTTAGGGCTTTGCACTGGCCATTTCCTCTGCCTGGAAATTTCCTTCTCCAAATATGGCTCCCTCCCTCATCTCCTTCAGTCTTTGCTTAAACAAAGACTCATTTAAATTAACAGCCACACCCCCCCCCCGACACACACACACACACACACACACACACACACACACACACACACACCAATTTCCCCTGTTGCACTTACCATTCCCCATCCCACTACACAGCTTGCTCAAGATTTAACACACCTCCCCAACCAGGATACAGGTGTCCCCAGAGCAGGGACTTCTGTCCCGTCCATGGCTGTGACCCAGGTGTTAACAGAGACCTTGGTGCACAGGTGAGGCTCAGAGAGCATCGTTGCATGAATGTGCAAATTCTTAAGATCCCCTTCCAAAGACACAATTTTGGTGTTCCTGAAAAGCCTGGGATCGAATCCCACCTCCAGAACTTACAAGCTGTGTGACCCCAGGCAAGAGACATTCCCTCTCTATGCCTCAGTTTCCTCATTTGTAAAAGGAAGCTAACAGTACTAATTCTTGTAATTGTCAAGATTAGAACAGCGACTAGTGTGTAATGAGTGCTTAGTCAGTTTTGGGTGCCACGAGATGATGACAAGAATGACGTTGCTCCTAGCCAGATAATGGGCATCCAGTGACCTTGCCAGCCCTCCTGGTGGGGTAGACAACAACCACTGTGGGAAGCCATTCAATTTCAGACAGCACCGAGTACAGTGAAAGAAAGAAAGAACCGGGACACAAGAATGAAGACCAGGGGTGAGGGGCTCTTGTAGCACTGGTGGTGACATGAGAGGAAGTTGGATTCCACAGCTGCCTTGAAGATCTATCTAGAAGACATTCTCAGTGGAAGGCACAGCATGGGCAAAGGCCCTGAGGCGGACACAGCACTGTCATGTCCAGAGGACCAGAGTGAAGACTAACAGCGGTGGAAGGAGATCACAGAGGTTGATGGGACCAGCTCTCACAGGCCTTGCTGGCCACACTGAGGATGGGATTTATTTTTTTCTATTTATTTATTTTTTTGGTGGCTGGCCAGTATGGGGATCCAAACCCGTGTCCTTGGTATCATAAGGCTGCGTGCTAAGTAACTAGCTAACCAGCCAGCCCCACAGGGCTTTATTTTGTAAAATGGGATGCCTAACCCCTAAAAATTCTGCCCAGGCCTGGCACCTCCCATGTCATCCCAGCCAGGACCTCAGGGCTGACCCACCTCGCAGGAAGAAGGTGTCATGCTGGTCGCGCGCCGGGTGCTGCTGGGGCTGGAAGAGTGCGTCAAAGTTCCAGAAGGAGCTCTCGATGAAGTTGTCAGTTGGCATCTCAGTGAACCTGGTGGGAGATGCGGCCTGACTGCCCTGCCTGTACCCAGTGGCTATGCCAGTCCCGCCCCTGGCCCCACGCTCACCCCATCTCCAGGAAGATCTGGCGGAACTGGGAGCGGACCTTGAGCAGGGGGTGCAGGTGGCCACTGTCAGGGAGGACGCCACGGGCCAAGAAGTTGTAGGGCTTGAAGGGCCGGTCACGCCAGGAGCCACTGTGGGGGGATTTGAGATGCACAGGCCTGGTGAGGGATGCCCAACTTCCACCTGCCCCCCATCCTGGGGCACACCCCTACCTACCTGGAGATCATCTCCGGGCTCAGCTCTGCCTCCTGCTTGGAGATGCTGGTGCTGAAGGCACTGCCTTTGCTCACCCAGTATGTCTTCAGGGTCCTGTGGCCAGAGGAGTGAAAGTGATGCCGCTTGCTGTCACCTCCTCCAAAAGGCTTTCTTTGATCTCTCATCTGATGCTGATCCCAACACTGCCCACCAAGTCATTCTGCTTTATTTTCTCCCTAGCATTTACCACCACTCAAAATTCTCTTATGTGGCCATCTCCTATTTCCCTGTGTCCACTCACTTATTCATTCAACAAACACTTATCGAGAACTTAATGTGTACCAGGGTCAGTTTAAGGCACTAAGTACACAGCTGGGAACCATAGTATTAGGTAAAATCTAGAGGGTTTATTCTGTGCCAGGCTCTATTCCACTAAAGTATTCTACAACCTGGTAGGTAGGGGCCATTCTATAGATGAGGAAACTGAGGCTGGGAAAGGCCAGGTGACTTGGCCAAGGTCACTGAGCTAGTAAGTGGCAGAGCCCAGATTTCAATCAGGCAGCCAGGCTGGCCAGATAGATCACTTGAGAGAGCATGGTGCTGAAAACACCAAGGTCAAGGGTTTGGATCCCTGTACTGGCCAGCCACCAAAAAAATAAATAAATAAAATCAAGCAGCCGGTTGCAGTCTCTGTTCTCTATGCCACTCTGTCTGCTCACTGCAGACATCAGCCCTGCAAGAGCAAAGCCTCCAGCCCATCCAGGTTCCAGAAGCCTGTCTGGTGCCTATTCATTCAGCTTCAGACAGGGCTAAGGACCGTGAAGGAGATGATCAGGGTATGAGAGATGGATACTGGCAGTGAGGGGCTTGTGTGGAACTCGAGGGGAAAAAAGGGTGTCAGAGTAGGCTCTTTAAGGTGACACATGAGCAGAGGTTTGATGCCAAAGCCTGCCTTAAAGATCGGTGGGAAGATATTTCTCAGCAGAAGATGAATCATGGGCAAAGGCCCTAAGGCTGGCATGTGCGCTTGACAATCATGGTGTAAAGGGGCTGGGAGGAAACTGGCAGCACCCTCAGCGTGGTGTGGATAGGACAGCTCCCACCCACCTTCCCACCATAGTGCCACACAGTGATGGTGGCCTGAGCCTGCAGGTAGCACTGCCCACTCACACTTCAGTCAGCAGCTTCCTCTTCCTGAGCTCGCTCCTCTCCTTCTCGCCCAGCTTCTCGGCCTGTCCTCCCCGGACCAGCTGGAGCCGCCCCTGCACCTCATCCTCCATGCTGTCCACCTGCCACGATGAGGGGTGTGAGGGCCAGGGGCCCATCCACCTGTCCACCTGCCCGCCCGCCTGCAGGGACTCACCACTCGGAACACCCGGGGCCCATCAGCTGCGCTCTTGTCCACACGGATCCACTTATTGGACATGGCCTTGCTGAAGCCCACTTTGCCACTGGGCAGTCGCTGGAGGAGTGAGGCTGCAGTGAGTGGGGCACGAGGACCACCTTTACCCAATCACTTCCCCGCTTGCCCACAAGCCCCTACCATGAGCTCGCTCTGGGCCAGGCCCTCCGGAGGGATGCTGCGAAACACACGGGCCTCATGGCTGCCCTCCCGGGCAATCTCCTCACCCTCAGCGGTGAGCTCCCAGCGCTTGGTGGAGCGAAGTTCAGCCTCAATGACCTGGAGGGAAATGGGGGCCACAGAGAGGAGGATGGTTCAGAGTCAGTCACCCCTTTGCTGCAGCACTGGGGCCGAGGTTTAAAGCATAGCCTCTGAAGCTGGCTTCATGTCCCAGCTGTGCCACTTTCCAGCTAGATGATCCCGAGGGAAGCATTTCCTGTTGCCAAGCCTCCACTTCCCTTATGTAACATTGATACAATAATAATAATAATGACGATGATAGTTCACACCTCCCAGGGTGAGATAAAGTACTAAGTACATTGCCTGGCAGAGAAAAAAATCTTACTATCACTTTTGAACCTGATAAAAGATTTTATTTATTTATTTTTTGGTCATTGGCCAGCATGGGGATCCAAACTCTTGACTTTGGTGTTGTCAGCACTACGCTCTAACCAACTGAGCAGCCCCTGTTGACAAATTTTAAGTTCTCAGATTAGCTGATTTGTCTCTATATTCACATCTCAGTGCCAAGAGTGTTATAGAAGGAAGCAGGAACCTGAGGCTCCAAGATGAGGACAGGTCCAGGGTCATGCAGACAGGGACAAGGCTAGGTGGGGTTCACAAGTCCTCACTCCTCCTTTGTTCTAATCCAGCTCTGTTCCTCACTCACTGTGAGCTCAGGAAAGTTGCTTAATCTCCCGAGTGACTTTTCTTCTCTGTAAGAGAAAGGTCTGATGGGCTCCCCTCAGAGGGTTTTGAAGAGTAAGTGAATCAACGCACAGAAAAGAACAGAGTGCTCAATGTGCGACAAATGCTGCACAAATTCTAACTACTGTTGTTATTTTTGTTATCTTTGCCATCATCGTTATGAGATTAAGCCAAATTAAATTATCATTATTAATACCAGGGTCTAGGGTTTGATCCCTGTACCGGCCAGCTGCCAAAAAAAAAAAAAAAAGGTCATTATTTAACCCTCTGTGACCTATATGACCTACACATATGTCAATTTCAGACTGATTACCCCCCACACCATAGCTTCACTTTCTCCTTTGCAGTGAAGACCTCGGTACTGGTAATCCAAGTGCCTAATTTCATATCTGGGTTCACCAACCGCTTCCAGTGACACTGACAAGTTACTGACCAGTGCTGAGCATCAGCTGTCATAGCTGCAAAATGGGGATAATAACAGAGTCATCACCCTAGGCTTACAGCAAGAACTGAACAAGTAAAGCTGAGATCAGAATGGGTCATGGAATGTGAGCTTGATAAACAGTCCAGACCTGTTTCCTGAGTGCTTGCCTCAGGGATCCAGCCTCCTGGGCGGCCCACGGGCCCCTCAACATTCTCCTCCTGTACTTCCATCACCCTCCACTTTCCCAAGTTGGAAAGCTAGGCTTCATGGGTGCTCCCCTTGCCTTGTCCTGAATCTCAGGTCATGCTCCCCACCCCCAATTCCAGCTGCCTCCCCACAGTCAGACACCATGCCGTCTAGCTTGGGGATTTGCCAGCCTCTGCCTTCATCCTCTAGCCTCCAGTCCTGCCCGTTAATCCTTCCCAAAGTTGATGGAGAAAGCACACATATTTGACCTGCTCCAGCTCCTGCTACGGCTCCCCAGTTCTCCTATGAGATAAAAACCTACAAAGCCTTGCAATTCTAGCTGTACTGGTGTCTCTGGCCACCTGTCATCCCGTTAACCACCCGTCATTCATCCCTAAAATACCATGGCTTTCCTCCACAGTGCATAGACCCGACTCAGCTGTCACCTCCACTGGGCCACTCTCCCTGATCCCCAAGGTTAGGTCAGCTGTCACCGGTGGATTCCTTGGGTTTTCCCCATAATTCTGATCGCTTGAGCACGTCCCTATTAGACCGAAACCTCCGTAAGAGCAGTGACCGTGTCTTTCTTGTTCACCAACGTACACCTTCCCCCACCCCCTGCTGATCATGCCTCAATGGACGTTTATTGCAGGAGGAACATCCGGGCGCCCGGGCCCTCACTCGTAACAGACTCCCCGCCTGCTCCTCCCAGGGTAGACTCAGATACAGTTACCCCTAACCAGGCCTGACGCAGTTTGTCCTGGAGGCAGGGCTCTTCTGGCAAGGGAACTGCAAGTGCAAAAGCCAGGCGGCCCGGCATCACGGGCCCGGCTCACCTCGCCCAGCGTCTGCAGGCTCTTCACGGCGCCCACCACTGCCTGGTGCTCCACGCCCAGCTCGGCCGCCAGCTCCGCGCTGTCCAGGCCGCCGTCGGCCGCCTCCAGCCGCCGCAGCAGCAGCTCCGCTACAGGACCATCCGCCATGGTTGCTGCCAGCGCGCTCGGCGTGTCTTGGTGCCGGGCCAGAGCAACCGGAACCGGAACCGGCGCCCGGGAGCGCGTGCCGCCATCTTGAGTGTGGCAGGCCGGGCTGCAGTGCTCAGGGCGCCGCCATCTTGAGGGCGGCAACTAAGCCTCAACGGGTGGAAGGGACTCAAGCCCCACCTCCGCCCTTACTGCACCAAGGTCCGCTGGTTGACCAGAGAGGTAAAATTGATGTCCTCAAGGTCAGAAGCACGGTTTTGTTTTGAGTTTCATCCAGTGCCCCCTCCAGTGGGTTGTGTGACCTTGGATTTCACCCTCTGGGGCCCTGAGCTCTTTGCCCTTTTGGGATTTTCCCTTGCCCTGGAGCAGGGCGGTGGGTGGTGATCTGCAGAGATGGTCATTCAGTGGATGTTAACTACTTTTACATTTTCAAAGGGAGTCTGGGTAGGGACTCACCTAGTAATAGTTATAATCAAGGTGGCAGCTTACGCGTGTGGACTACCTCCTATGTGCCCGACCCAGTGCTAAGTGCTTCAGGTATATAATTTCATTTCACCTCAACACTTTATGATGTAGGTACTGATATAACCCCCACTTCACAGATTAGAAAACTGAGGCTCAGAGGGAGTTGTAACTTGCCCAAGGTTCTACAGGGAGTTGGTGGAAATGGGGTAAAAAATTATAAACTCTCCAGATTCCACCCCCTTCATGCTCTGAGAAGACCAATGTCAGAGCAATAATGCTAATGTAGGTTAGCCCTGTCCTATAGAGATATGATATGAGACAGAAATGTAATTTTAAATTTTCTAGTAGCAACATGAAAAAAGAAACCGGTGGAAATAACTTTGAGAATTTACATAATCTATTATGTCCGGATTGATTTTTCAAGACTGCTAATGAAATATTTTGCGTTCTTTTCTCATACTAAGTCGTCAAAATCTGATGTGTATTTTACACCTACAGCACATCTCCGTTCAGACCAGCCACATTTCTTACATTTTTTTTTTTTTGGCAGCTGGCCAGTGAGGGGATCCGTACCCTTGTCCTTGGTGTTATAACACCATGCTGTAACCAACTAAGCTAACCAGTCAGCCCTCAGTCAAATTTCAAACGATCACTGGTCACTTGGCCAGTGGCGACTATGTTAGACAGCTTAGGTAGATTCTAATCCCAAATCTGCCACTTATGTCACTCAACCAGATCGCTTAGTTTTTCTGTGCCTCAGTTTCCTCGTCCAAATGGAGATTATATGAGCCCAGGTTATTGTGAGAATTACATGATATAGTGTGCATACATGTATGCAGTACTTGCTAATACTAAATTGAGTATGGACCATGTGTCAGGCACTCATAAACAGAACACATTTACTCATTGAACACCACAATTATTATTTGAGCCTGTAAGATGGGGTTACTAATAACCCCAAATCCTGACCCTACAATGAGGTCCTGTATTCAGGATGCATCTC
Organism: Galeopterus variegatus; assembly: GCF_000696425.1. Classification (NCBI taxonomy): domain Eukaryota; kingdom Metazoa; phylum Chordata; class Mammalia; order Dermoptera; family Cynocephalidae; genus Galeopterus; species Galeopterus variegatus. The sequence goes on along the minus strand of NW_007726370.1, from coordinate 737,886 downwards.
TCAAAGTCCCTTTTCTCCTCAGCATCAAAGCACTTTGGCCATTTTTGTTTATTTAATTCCCACAAGAGTCCTTTCTTCCTTCAGTCACAAGCAAGTAGTTTTTTTTTTTTTTTAAAGATGACTGGTAAGGGGATCTTAACCCTTGGCTTGGTGTTGTCAGCACCATGCTCAGCCAGTGAGCGAACCGGCCATTCTTATATGGGATCCGAACCCGGGGCCCGTGGTGTTATCAGCACGACACTCTCCCGAGTGAGCCATGGGGCGGGCCAACAAGCAAGTAGTTTTTTTTGTTTTTTAAAGATGACTGGTAAGGGGATCTTAACCCTTGGCTTGGTGTTGTCAGCACCATGCTCAGCCAGTGAGCGAACCGGCCATTCTTATATGGGATCCGAACCCGGGGCCCGTGGTGTTATCAGCACGACACTCTCCCGAGTGAGCCATGGGGCCGGCCAACAAGCAAGTAGTTTTTAAGCCTGTTCCATGTCAGGTGCTGCAGGAGTCATTGGGGGATGGAGAGGTGAAAAAGATCCGCAGTGTCTGCTCTCAGGCAGGAAGCACCAAGCCCTCATGTCCATGCCACACGACAGGAGGGAATGTGGAAGTGGCATGCCTGGGGTGGTCACCCTGGACTTGGATATCCTCGTGAGCGGGGCCAGGCTAGGCAATACTGGATACTGTCTGTAGGAAGGGGCAGAACCCCAGCTTCCCCAGTACTCCTCATTCCTTCCCTTTTCTTAGTCTCCACCACTAGCCCCCCTCCCCACCCTATTGCCAGGATTCCCCACCTCCCTTGCTTCTGCAGTCCACTTTGCTCAAAGTTTGGAAAACCCCCAGCTCTCCTTCCTCCTTTCTATGGCAGGGAGGCAGGGAGCTGGTGTCTGTCACGTGCCTCTGGCTTCAGAAGACTCTAGACCCAGGGGTCCTGCCCATCTCCCTGGGACCTTATCTTCCCGACCATCTGTGTCTTTTTCTCCTCTTCAAACGGAACCCCCTGCCTTCTCGGCTATAGCCGTTTAATTGCAAAAGCCAGGCCGTTTGTGGGAGACCACAGGCAGCGACCCCTTTCATTTACAGGCTGAGAGGAGAGAGTAAGGGGACGCGGCAGAGAAATAACCCCACCCCTACCCTAGAAGCCACAGCCTATAGTCACCTCTTCGAGCCTGCTGCACTTCCTTCCCTCTGTCCTCAGACAGCCCTAAAAGCTTCTTCTAGGGAGCAGCTAGCTTCTGTGACTTCAGAGAGGCCAGGCGACATGCCCAGGTTACACAGCAGCAATCTGACAGGCTGCCAGGACACAAGGGGGCGGAAGGAGGAGAGGTACGGCATTCTCTCCATTGGCCTGCTTGGCTGTGGCATCGGGGTGCCGCGAAGCCCCAGGTACCCAGCCTCAGCTCATCTCGCTGGGGTGCCAAATGTAAGATAGAAAGTGGCTAGGAAAGCCTTGCCCAGTACTCCACGCACAGGGGACGGGAGGGGGCGAAGCCGGGGCAAGGTCCGAGTCCCGCGCGGTTACACCTGCGCTCCCGCGGGTTCTTTAAACATCCAAACTGAAAGACGCGAGCGAGGGCGGGGTCGGGCTGAGGTCTGGTCATGTGATCTGGCCTGAGGGGCTCGCGGCCCCCACCCCACAAGAGGGCGTCCCCCACAACGCGTGGTCGACCCTCATTGGCCGGTGGTGAGGCCAATAGAAATCGGCCATCTGGGAACCCAGCGTTCCGAGGCACAGCTTAACATGCTGAGCTGGCAAGGGCCCAATCGAAAGAGACCGCTGTGGCCAGAGACCAATGATCAAGCGTGGTGGGCGGGCCCAGAGGCTGGGTCAAGTTGGTTTGAGAGGCAAGTGGATATAAAAGTACGCGGTCGGCGGCGGCGGCGTCTGTCCGTACTGCAGAGCTGCTGCCTGTGGGTCGTTTTAAAGGGCCCGCGTGCCGCCGCCCCCTCGGCTCGCCATGGTGCTGCCCGTGCCGCTGCTGCTCTGCCTCCTTGGCTTGGCCGTCGCCGAACCCACCGTCTACTTCAAGGAGCAGTTTCTGGACGGAGGTAACGCCTGGTCCCGCCTTGGTACCGCCCCGACGACGGGTTTGGCCTCCCAGCCTGGATATGCGTTGTCGCCTGTAATTACCGCTTAGAGGGCCAACACAGTGGTCCCCCGGGGACTAGAGCCACGGGCGAGCCCTCTTCTCCGTCCCTGGGGAGCGTGGAGGACGCAGCGGCCTCCCGCGGCGGGAGTTAGGGTTCGCCCGAGGATCTCTTAAGCCGCCCGAGATGTCAAACTAGAGGTTGGGGTGGGGAGAGCTGGGGGATCTCTTTCCCTGCCCTCCGCAGCTTATGGCTTCTGGCAGATGTTGGGAGGGGACGGGGGGATCATCATGGCCGCGCTGACCGGTCCCCCTGACCCCCTAGACGGGTGGACTAACCGCTGGATCGATTCCAAACACAAGTCAGATTTTGGCAAATTCGTGCTCAGTTCCGGCAAGTTCTACGGTGATCAGGAGAAAGATAAAGGTGAGAGCCTGGGAGTAGGTGCTCAGACCCAAGAGGACTTCCTGGTGGAAGCTGTAGTTAGCACACAGAGCCTGGCCATCCCCCAGGAGCATGGCAGGGTGGTGGGGGTGGGGGTGGGTCATCTGTATTCCCAGGTCTAGAGTTCCCGGTGGTCAGAGCCCAACCGTGACTTCACTGTTGTCCCCTCCAAGGGCTGCAGACCAGCCAGGATGCGCGCTTTTATGCCCTGTCGGCCAGATTCGAGCCCTTCAGCAACAAGGGCCAGACACTGGTGGTGCAGTTTACAGTGAAGCACGAGCAGAATATCGACTGTGGGGGCGGCTACGTGAAGCTGTTTCCCGATAGCTTGGACCAGACCGATATGCATGGAGACTCAGAATACAACATTATGTTTGGTGAGGGGCCCCGCCCTGGTGCTGATCTCTGTCCCGTTAGTTGGTGGGAGACTGAAATTCCATGGGTTCCTTATAATCCAGAAGGGTGATCTTGATTCCCTAGGAAGCACTCAATCATCGGGCTTTTATGTAGAGGGGGGACTGAGGGGATAGATCGCAGTTAGCAAAAATGGCATGATTGCAGATCTGGACTGTTAATTTGTGTGATCCTATGTAGATGGTTTCCAATTTTACAAACAAGGATATTGAGTTCTAGGGAGTAGGTTTTTATTTTATTTTCTTAAGGCTCCACCCACAATCCCTTAAGGGTAGACTCAGGGTCTGAATCTTATTTTTTCAGTTATGGGAGACCTGAGATGATGAACTAGGTTTTCCTTTTGTAAAGAGGGGTGGGGGGCCTCCCAATAATGGGCAGTCTCTGACTCCTAACTGCATCTGCTCTCCACCTAGGCCCTGACATCTGTGGCCCTGGCACCAAGAAGGTTCATGTCATCTTCAACTATAAGGGCAAGAACGTGCTGATCAACAAGGACATCCGTTGCAAGGTGTGCTTGGGGGTGATGACAAATGGCTGTCATGGGAGGCTCAGAGGCCAGTCTGGTGGGCGGGGCCACTCACCTCCTGCCTTCTTCAGGATGATGAATTTACACACCTGTACACGCTGATTGTGCGGCCAGACAACACCTATGAAGTGAAGATTGACAACAGCCAGGTGGAGTCAGGCTCCTTGGAGGATGATTGGGACTTCCTGCCACCCAAAAAGATAAAGGATCCTGATGCTGCAAAGCCGGAAGACTGGGACGAGCGACCCAAGATTGATGATCCCACAGACTCCAAGCCTGAGGTTGGGGCTTGGGCAGGGGCTCTCCACCACGGAGGGTATGGAGGACAGCTAGTCCGACTCTGACCTTGTCATGTACCCCCAGGACTGGGACAAGCCCGAGCATATCCCTGACCCTGATGCTAAGAAGCCTGAGGACTGGGATGAAGAGATGGATGGAGAGTGGGAACCACCAGTCATTCAGAACCCTGAGTACAAGGTGAGCTTGGGCCTCTGAGTAGGGCTGGGGCTCACAGTGGGGAGCACACCACCTTTTGCCCACCTTCCAGTTCCCTTCTACCTCCACAGGGTGAGTGGAAGCCCCGGCAGATCGACAACCCAGATTACAAGGGCACATGGATCCACCCAGAAATCGACAACCCTGAGTATTCCCCTGATGCCAATATCTATGCATATGACAACTTTGCTGTACTGGGCCTAGATCTCTGGCAGGTGAGTCACAGAGGGAAAAGGAGAATTCCTAGGGAATCTCTAGTGCACAAAGGGTCCCAAGGGGAAAGGAACAGGGTAGGATTCAACCCCAAGCAGGTCTGACTACAAAATGTATTTTCGTGAAGCATTTTTCCTGGTCTTTGTGGCGTCCCCACAGCACCCCCTTTGAAGTTCAACTTATTATGTGCCAGGTACTTCCCAAGTACTTTTATCTGAATCAACTTAACTTTCCCCAACAACAGTAAAAAGGGTCGGATAATCCAGATAGAAACTTAGCTGGCTGGGCTGGCCGGTTACTCATTTGGTTAGAGCATGATGCTGCTAACACCAAGGCCAAGGGTTCGGATTTCCCTACTGGTCAGCCACTGAAAAAAAAAAGAAGGTTATCTGGGACTGAATTTATGTTTGTTTTGGTCACTGATGTACCTTTTGTATGTAGTTCCTGGCATGTAGTAGGTACCTGAAAAAATACTTGAGCTAGGGAGCGAGTCCCTATCTTACAGGTGAGAAAACTGAGGAGAGAGAAGTGAAGTCAGTAACCCAAGGTCATATGGGCATGGGATGGCAGAGCTGGGGTTTGAACCCAGGCAGTGTGGCCCCCCTATACTGTTTGGGTTTTTTTTGACTGCAGTATCTGGAGCACGTAGTAGTTACCGCAGTGTGGGTGGAAGCCCTGTCCAAAGCCAGGGCTATTGGGTGCCACCTGTGACCACCTGTCCATTCATTCCTCAGGTCAAGTCTGGTACCATTTTTGACAACTTCCTCATCACCAATGATGAGGCACACGCCGAGGAATTTGGCAATCAGACGTGGGGCGTCACAAAGGTAGGGGCAGGGGAATCGGTCCTGATTTGGGGGGCAGGCAGGGCTGGCAGGCAGGGGCCAGGTGCTGAGGCATGTGGTCTGTGCGTCCAGGCAGCAGAAAAGCAAATGAAGGACAAGCAGGACGAGGAGCAGAGGCTTAAAGAGGAGGAGGAGGACAAAAAACGCAAGGAGGACGAGGAAGAGGAGGCCGAGGACAAGGAGGATGAGGAGGACAAAGATGAGGATGAAGAGGACGAGGAGGACAAGGAGGAGGAGGAGGAGGACACCCCTGGCCAGGCCAAGGATGAGCTGTAGAGGCCGCACCGCCCGCCTCCAGGGCTGGACTGAGGCCTGAGCGCACCGCTGCAGAGCCGGCCGCGCCAAATAATGTCTCTATGAGACTCGAGAACTTTCATTTTTTTCCAGGCAGGTTCAGATATGGGGTGGATTTTGGTTTTGTTTCTCTTCCCCCCCTTTTTTTTTATTGGTGTTTTGTCTTTGCTTCTCCATCAACCCTCACTCCTGGTTCTCATCTTTTTTCATCAACATCTTTTCCTTCCTCCATCTCCTTCTCTCCCAGGATCCATTAGCTAGCCTCCAACCCGGGGCAGGGGTGTGGAGGAGAAGCCCCAGGCCTGAGATTCCATCTGTTCTCTTTCCTGGAGCCGGGGGGAGGGGGGCAGAAGGGGGGTGGTATCTCCAGCCCCCCAGCACTGAGGAAGAACGGGGCTCTCTTCCTATTCCCTCTCCCTCTTTCTCCCCTGCCCCCGGGACAGGGCCCCTTCTGGATGGGGCGGGGCAGCAGGTTCCAGCTGGGCTCACAGTGAGAATGTAAGAACTAAAAACAAAATTTCTATTAAATTAAGTTCTGTGTTTCAAAAAAAAATATTATAGACTTATGGATTTAAAAATATCTGGTAGTGTATTTATTTTGCTATGCACTCATAGTTTCTTGTTTTGTGCAATTGGATATGTTACCCTTAGAGGGTCCCATCATCAGCTGCCCTCATATCTAGAAAATCTGAGGAAGAACGGGGCTCTCTTCCCATTCCCTCACCCCCTTTCTCCCCTGCCCCCGGGGACTGGGCCACTTCTGGATGGGGCGGGGCAGCAGGTTCCAGCTGGGCTCACACTGAGAATGTAAGAACTAAAAACAAAATTTCTATTAAATTAAGTTTTGTGTCTCCCTCCTGTGTCTCCTTCTGGGGTAGGATGGACATCGGGGAACCAAAGGTGGCCTATTTGGGGGTAGTAGCTCCTGCATAAGTCTCATTTTTCAGCTTCTGAAGAGTTGACTGTGTTCCACAAGATTACAGGGGCCCTTATTTACCCCATACCCCAAAACGAGTGGGAGAAGGAATGTTATAAGTACGGCTGTAAATACTCGACATATTAACTCACTTGAGTCCTTAAACACCAAATTAGTGAGTTTTGGTTCTAGTGCCAGTCCACTTGATGTGGAGACAGGTCCAGAACTTGGTGAGTGGGCAGGGATTTGAACCCACATCCTAGCCACTAACTCATACTATACATTTTAGACAGCCATGTTTACATCTTGTCTATTAGAAGCAATACTACGATGATTGAGCAATTTCATACATTAATACACGCCAGTGGTGTTAAAAGCAATTAATCCATTTATAATCAAGGCGATAGGCTCAGAGATGGTATTTAACTTGCCCAAGGACCTGTAGTCTTCAGGGCCAAATGGGGAAAGAGGTGGACCCAAAAGAGGGAGCAGAGGAGAAAGGCCTGGGCATACCTCGTGGGGTTCAGCTACTTAAAGTCCATTGGGAGGGCTGGAGATAGGGGGGAGTCTGTCTCTTCTTGGGGGACAGAGAGGTAAGAAGCCCTCAACTGGCCCTGGCCTGAGCCTGGCCAACTGGTGGGAGCTTCTAAGCTCAGGGCAGGCATTGGAGGGAGAAGCAGCAGGAGTTGCAGTTGGGCATTGGGTTGAGACCTTGGGTGTCTGGTTCCTAGCTTGGGTGAGTACTTGGATAGAAACAGAAGACCAAGTTTGGAGGCAGGTAATGGTGGGTTCAGAACATAGGAATGTTGCTACAGCCTCTCTGGCCTCCCTACCTCCAGTCACCACTCCTACACTGCAACTAACCAGGAGATCAAGCCTAACCCCACCTCCATCCAGTCCTCTAAAGCAGCCTCTTAAGTTTTGGTGAACCACTTTCCCACTCTCCTTGCTTTTGCAACTTTTTCATGCTTCCACTCCCTCAGGGGTCCTCTGGCCCAGGCTGATCCCCTCCAGGTTCCTCCAGGAGTGGTGCATCCAGAGAGAGTTTATGGAGACAGTCTGTATTCAATATGGGCAGTCCTTGAGAGGTAACATCTCCCTTAAACTTCTGTGGTCAGGCTGGGTGGGAATAGTGAGTTGAACAAAGCAGTCGGAGAAGCAGCAGCAAAGGTGGGAGACCTAAGAACTAGAACTATAGATTCATTTCAAAAATCCAGATCTTCAAGAATACATGAATGAGGCTATTTTTTTAAAAACTTTCATTAATTGTTGGTGATCTTTCAGGTATCACTGCCAGTCTGCGTGACTTCCACCTTGAGGGCTAAACAGGCTTCCTGCTCTGGGGTGGTCAGATCAGAATAAAATTCATTTGGAACAATAAGTGTGAACAATGCTTTTATCGGAGGAAGTACAAATGTCTGTAACAACTACATGAGAGATTTTGTTCACGTTATCAACAAACTCACTTGCCAGTGAAAGTGGAGAGACGAGCCATTTTGCGGCCACATGACGTCACCGCTAACGGGCATGGCGTCACTCGAAAAGCTACGTGACGGGTGTGCGCGCAGAGCAAGAAGCCCCCCTCCCCTCCCGCAAAACAAAGTTTAGTCTGCGCATGCCTGGGACAAGGGCGGGCTTGTGCGCATGCTCAGAAAGGCCGGGGGGGGGCGCACAGGTCACGTGCGCTGATGGTCAGCGCGCGCATCGCCTGCCCCGGAAGCGGTCGGCGCGCGGCGCGGCTGGGCGCTAAGATGGCGGCGGCGTGAGTTGCATGTTGTGTGAGGATCCAGGGGCCGCCGCGTCGCTCGGGCCCCGCCATGGCCGTCACCATCACGCTGAAAACGCTGCAGCAGCAGACCTTCAAGATCCGTATGGAGCCTGACGAGACGGTGCGGGCCGGGCCGGAGCCCGGGGGCGGGAGCGACGGGTGCCGGGAGTAGGTGGGGGCGGGGAGGCCTGGATCCCAACGTGAGAGGCGGGGAGGACGGCGCGTGCCGGG
>NW_007726370.1:715018-728723 GCF_000696425.1 Galeopterus variegatus | reverse complement strand
GGGGGGGGGGGGGGGGAGGGGGGGGCGGGCCGGGCCGGGGCGGGGGCCGGTCGGGGCCCACCCCGCCAACCTGCCCGACTTTCCCGGATCCCCCCGATGGTCCCCTGCCCAGTCCCCGGCGGCTCGGGCGGCGCTCCTGGGCTGGTCTCCGGGCGAGGCCCCACCCCCGGGGCGCCCGCCAGGACCCGGCTCCGATGTCAGCGCTCTTGCAAGGCGCGGCAGCCGCTGGCTTGGATTCCCTGCCGGGTCGCGGTCGCCGGGTCGGGGACGGGGGATCCGCGTTCCCAGTTTTGCAGGCGTATCCTCGGAACGGTGGTGGCTGAATCTGGGAGTAATGACCAGGAGATGTCGAGTGGTGACGACGGCGATAATGATAATAAACGGTGTCAATCTTAATAGTTTCAGTGGTCTGTGTTTGTTAGCCGTTTATTCTTTGGCGGTCACTGGCGTTTTAGTGTTATTTTGCCGATCTGCAAAGCGGACTTGTCATTTGGGAACCCTCCCAGTTTTACAGATGTGGAAATCTCCGGGTTGAGGAACTTTGCCAGTCACATACAGTATGTAATGGCAGAGGGGGGGATTTCAAATTCGATTCTGCCTCATGTGAGAGCCCCCGGTCTAAACATTATGCTGCCTTTTTAGTTGAAAGGAGGATTAGGACCTAATTCAAACATATTGATTGTTTAACTGTGTACTTAGCACAACTACCCCATGAGGGATGCGAAGTCCACGTTTTGTAGGAAAGCAGACTCAGATTTTTTGATCAGCCCAAAAAATGTTTGTTTGAGTGGGCAAGTTGCTTAAGCTCTCTGTGCTTCAAATACAAAGTGAGGCCAATGCTGTTTATTCCATATGGTTACTATGAGACCTTAAAAGCATGGTACAGGGCCGGCCTGTGGCTCACTCGGGAGAGTGCAGTGCTGATAACACCAAGGCTACGGGTTCAGATCCCATATAGGGATGGCCGGTTTGCTCACTGGGTGAGCGTGGTGCTGACAACACCAAGTCAAGGGTTAAGATCCCCTTACCGGTCATCTTTTAGGGAAAAAAAAAAAAAGCATGGTACATATGCAATAGTACTATTCATGTAGAATTTTCTCAGTAAACGATGACTACTACCAAGGTCACCACTGTGGAATGGAGGACCCTCCTATTTCCTCTTCATAATGTTTTGTTTCTCACTGTATCTTGTATCATCTGATGTATGTATTTGTTTTTCTTCTCATATTAGTGTCCTCTCCATGAGAGCAGGGACTTGTGTTGAGTTTTGTTCCCTGCTGTGGCCTCCGAGCCTAAAACAGCTTCAGTGCCTAAAACAGCACCTGGCACATGATAGGTGTTCAGTAAATACTCTGTTGAATGGCAGGATGATGGAACAAATTCAAGTCTAGCTTACTTGACTGTAATGTTTAGCCTCTCTTCCATCAGGGCTTGTGGTCTCTCCCGACTAAACTAGAAAGGAAGAGAGAATCTTGGGATTTGCAATGACTGACTGTACCTGTTCTTCCAGGTGAAAGTGCTAAAGGAAAAGATAGAAGCTGAGAAGGGTCGGGATGCTTTCCCCGTGGCTGGACAGAAACTCATCTATGCTGGCAAGATCCTGAGTGATGATGTCCCCATCAGGGACTATCGCATTGATGAGAAGAATTTTGTGGTTGTCATGGTAACCAAGGTGGGTGAAGTGTGCTGGCTGGGAGGATGAATGGATTAGCTAGGGAGCTGGCCATGAGCCTGAGTGCCCAGGAGAGATTAGCTGTGTACTGGGTGGGGCCACAATGGGGCGGGATGTTGGGGCTCGATAGGAATGCTGATGCCAGCTCCCTTTTTCTCGCTGTCACAGGCCAAAGCTGGTCAGGTTACCTCAGCACCCCCAGAGGCTTCACCCGCTGCTGCCCCAGAGTCCTCCACATCCTTTCCTCCAGCCCCTGCCTCAGGCATGTCTCACCCCCCACCTACCACCAGAGAGGACAAGAGCCCATCCGAGGAATCAGCCCCTACGACGTCTCCAGAGTCCTTGTCAGGGTAAGGCAGGGTGCAGCAGCCCCAACTTGGGCCCTGTCCTCCCAGCACATTCCAGCACCCACATATGTGGTCCCACACACCTGGGGGGAGGGCAGGCCACCAAAAGCCAGGGTCCGATTTCTCTCTCTTGGATTTGCAGCTCTGTTCCCTCTTCAGGTAGCAGCGGGCGAGAGGAAGACGCGGCCTCCACGCTAGGTGGGTGGGTGGTCCCAAGGCAGAGGCAACTGGGTGCCCCAGCCATCAGCTGGGCCTTGTCTGCTTGTGGGAGGGCCTGGGAGCTGTCCTTTCCTCACCCTGGTGACCCAGCTCTTGCTGCTCCCTTCACAGTGACTGGCTCAGAGTATGAGACGATGTTGACGGAGATCATGTCCATGGGTTATGAGCGGGAGCGGGTCGTGGCCGCCCTGAGAGCCAGCTACAACAACCCCCACCGAGCTGTGGAGTATCTGCTCACGGTGAGGTGGGGCCGCCACGTCCCTGGGAGGCCTCAAGAGAGTCTTTGGGCCTCACTGTCCTGATGGGTGGTGGTCAGGGGAGGCAAAAGCCTGCCCCTCTGCCTTTGGGCCGTGCTTCCAACCACTAAAGGCTTCCCACAGGAGGCTGGACATGCGTGGTGGGTGGGCCTGTAGAAGGCAGGGCCGAGGCCTCGTCTTTCTCCTGCCAGGGCTGGGCATGCAGGGGAGGCAGTGGGAGGTCTGTGCAGTAGAACTAAACAGGACCCCTTACAGGGAATTCCTGGGAGCCCCGAGCCAGAGCATGGTTCTGTCCAGGAAAGCCAGGTGTCTGAGCAGCCGGCCACAGAAGCAGGTGAGTGAGTGGGGAGGTATGTATGTGGGGTATTTGTTCTCAAGGCACCTGACTCCTCTTGTCCCCCACTCCTCCTCTCCCACACAACATTCCTGGGAGCCCAGTATGACATCTGAGCACACCCTTTCCTGATGCCAGCAGGAGAGAACCCCCTGGAGTTCCTGCGGGACCAGCCCCAGTTCCAGAACATGCGGCAGGTGATTCAGCAGAACCCGGCGCTGCTGCCTGCTCTGCTTCAGCAGCTGGGCCAGGAGAACCCTCAGCTTTTGCAGGTGCGGCCCCAGGGGCAGAGGCAGGCAGGGCAGGCACCATTTCCCCTTCTCTGTGGGCACCACAACCCTGCAACCTGTTGACCCACACTGACCACCCTATGAGGGGTGTGTGCTGTTGACATCAACCTGCCCACACAGAGGAAGACCCCAGAGGCCTGCAGCTGGTGGCATGTGTGTCTGCCACCAGCCACTGGGTCCTGGGCTCTTTGGCTCTGGCTCAGTTCCACATACAGCTGGCGCTTTGTAAATGTCTATAAGGCAGTGCCCAGGACAGCTGTGCCCCAGTTGGCTCTGGGACTACTGTGCTTGGGAAGGCCCCCTCCTGCCCTTGAAGGTTCACAGGCAGAGGGACAGTGGCCCCCTGGGTGTGAGCAGGGAGGAGTGATTGCCCGGAAGAGTGAAGCAGGTTCTGGGTCCTCTGGGAAGCGCCCACCTGTCCTACCTTAGGACCTGCCATTTGCTGCTTTTCCCCTTCTCAGTCCCTCCTGCTCATCTCTGTTCCTTATCTGTCCTCTGTCCTCCTCTCATTTTGTCCTGGGGCCTGGAGTCTGTCTGGTGGCCTCTGAACCTGTGTAACCAGCTTAGACCTCTCTGAATGCCTTGCTCATCTGTGGCTGACTTGACGTCTCCATGAAAGTGCTAGTTTCTAGACTTCTTAGACTTCAGAACACACCCTTCTCCAAGTCCTCCTGTCTCTGTGAGGACCAGCCTGTGGTTTCTGGGGTCCATCACCTGTCCTGCCTGCTCCATTTCCACTAAGCTGAGTTCCTGTACCATGCCTCCATGGCTGCCCCTCCCCCCAGCCAGCTCCCTGCAGCCTCCTCCCAGGCCTCACTTCTGCATAGTCACCGCAGTCCATTTCCCACCAGGATCCAGGCTACTGAAAAGACACTTTTTTCTTTAACATGAAAGTTGTCAGATATGCAGAAAAGCAAAAAGAGTGGTACCAGAACCTCCAGACACTGCACACCCAGATGAGTTAGGCTTTCTAATAGGTACACAGATTGTGTCTTTTCCTTGGTTAATCGTTACCACCGTGGCTTCCCACTGCACTAGAGGAAAGTGGGTTTGGCTCCAGCCTTCCACTCAGATCTCATCTTCTGCCTCCTCATCCTTCCCTTCCTTGTTCACACTGTTCTCACCACATGAGTCTCCTGTTCCTGGGATTTGCCAGATGCTTCCAACTCTAGGCTTTGCACTTGCTGTTTGCTCTACCTGGAGGAAACCCTCCCCTCCTTCAGGTCCCTCTCTTCTGGCCCTCTGTGTCTTTCCTACACATCTGCAGGTGTCTGGTCCATTCATTTGCTTGCTTATAGCCCATTTCCCCACCTTGGCACATTAGTCCACCAGGACAGGGCCCTGTGTTGCTGTGTTTGGCCAGAGTAGTTGCTGACTGAATGAAAAAATAAGGGCTGTGATGGAGGACCTGGGGGGAGGGGACAAGGGCCATGGGTCACCACCCCTTCCCCTCTCTTTCCCACAGCAAATTAGCCGGCACCAGGAGCAGTTCATCCAGATGCTGAACGAACCCCCTGGGGAGCTGGCGGACATCTCGGACGTGGAGGGTGAGGTGGGTGCCATAGGCGAGGAGGCCCCACAGATGAACTACATCCAGGTGACACCGCAGGAGAAAGAAGCTATAGAGAGGGTAAGAGGCCTGGCTGAGGGGCGACTCCGCTGCTGGCAGCAGAGCCCCCAACTCCACCCGCTCACACCTGCCTATCTTCCCACAGTTGAAGGCCCTGGGCTTCCCAGAGAGCCTGGTGATACAGGCCTACTTCGCGTGTGAGAAAAACGAGAACTTGGCTGCCAACTTCCTCCTGAGTCAGAACTTTGATGACGAGTGAGGCCAGGAGGCCAGGCTGCCCATGACCCCCACCCCACCCCACTCCACAAAAGTTTTATAAAAGAAAAAAATATATATATATTCATGTTTATTTAAGAAGTGGAAAAAAAAATCAAAAACCTTAAAAAAAAAAAAAAAATCACTCCAGCTTCCCACCCTCGCAAAGCAGCTCCCATTCCCATCTTGGTCTGAGAAGACCCAGGCCAGACAGCTGTCCCCCCATCCTCTTCCCCAGCCCAGCCTGCTCAAAGGAGCTGGCAGGACCGGAGGCGACAGATGGGCCCCTCTTGGCCTCTGTCCCAGCCCCCTGCAGCCAGATGGAGAGGCGGCTGCTTGTTTCCCCATCCCCCGAAGAGCCCCTGAGGACCCCCCTCACCCCATCCTTTTCTAGGATGAGGGGAAGCTGGAGCCCCAAACTTTGATCCTCCATTGGAGTGGCCCAAATCTTTCCATCTGGGGTGAGCTCTGTGAGGCCCACGCCCCCCTCCCCAGTCTGGCCTAGGCCTCCAGCCTGGGGAAGGGATAAAATCAGCTCTGGAGATCAAGGCCAACCCCACCCCAGAAAAGAACCGTGTCTCTGATAAAGGTTTTGAAGTGAATAAAGTTTTAAAACCAGCTCTATGGTCTGTGTCTGCTGGAGCTTCCCACGCCAGCTTGTCTGAGTCTGGGTCTAGTTAGGCACCAGCAATGCTGAGGATGGGGGGAGGGGTCTGTTGGTCCCTGCAGACTGGGGCCCAGTGTCTCCTCCCCCTTGAAGCCATGTCACTCCCAGGCAGTGGGCCCCAGCCCCAGCTTAGCCTTGGAAGGGCTGCTTCTCCCAGCCCCCCACCATCATCACCACAGTCTGTTTTGGCTTTACTTCCCCCCTGGTAATTGGCTAATTACTGGAGATTAATGTTGGTAAACAGAAGCCTTCATCTCTTCTGCCATCTGCTCCTCCATTATTTGCCCATCGCACCCCCGTTTTCTCCCCCTGAAGCCCCAGATAGTGGCATGGCCTAAGTGTCCCTGTGTAAGCAGAGCTTCGGGGGGGGATTCCCCAGCCCCAGGTGGTGGAGAAGGAACTGGGGGCTCAGGGAGGAGCATCTTGAGAAGACCCAGAGCTCTTCAGTGGGGTGCTGTCAGACAACAGGCTTTATTGGGAAAGGACAAAGCTCAGGAGCTGGGTGCCCCTGAGGTTGCTGGGTCCTGGGCTGCAGCAGCAGCCATCGCAGCAGCTCGCGCCTCCTTTTTCTGTCTTTGTTTCTCCTCCTTGAGGCGCTTGCGCTGCTGCTTCTCTAGGTCCTGTAGCAGCTCCTGGAAGCGGGCACTCCTCGGGTCCACATGGTAGCCCAGGCGCTCCTGCACCTCTGCCTGCAGCTGGGCCCTCCTTTCCTTGTCTGCCTGCGCCTTCTCCCAGCGCTCCCGCTGCTGCTGCCGCCAGTTCTCGATCATCTGTGGCATCTTGGCCATTTGCTCTGCAATGAGCTGCTCCCTGCAGAGGAAGGAGGGTGGGAAGTGAAGGCAGTGACAGGCAGAGCACAGCCCATCAACCCACAGGCCTTTGCCCATGGCCTGCCTCTTCCAACTCCCTGCTAGAGATTGATTTAAAAAAAAAGGGGGGGGGGGGGACTAACCACTGCCATTATCTGTCAAGAAAAGTCCTTGACAAGTGAAGAAACAAAGAGATGAAGAGATAAAGTAATTTGTGCAGGAACTTGAACACAAGGGTGGGCCAAGCCCTGATAATCCCCAAGGGCTGATGCCGTGTCAATCCAACATTTTACTGATCCATGAACCCTAATGGGCTGTTCCCGTAGATAACCACTCCATGCCAGACATCACTAATAAACTGCATGTGAGGCCCAACTCTAGGCACAGGAGTAAAGGCCAAAAAATGGATTGGACATTTCTCTCCAATCCTATGAGTTTGTAGGTACTAGTCACAGCCCCATTTTAAGGATTAGAATAGTGAAGCTGGAAGAATTAAGCCCTATGACAGGGTCAACTAGCTGGGGAGATCCAATTCGATCCTTCACTGCCTGGGTGACCCTGGTCACGTGACTCTACCTCCCCAGGCCTCGATGTCCTCATCTCTAAAATAAGAGTGATCACTTCTTTCTCTGTTGCCTGTTGTGAGGACAAGAAGGTTAAATACCAGGAACACACATGATCTACGTCCTCCCCCAGGAAGTGGCATCTAGATGCCCCTGATCTTGCCTCCATTCTTCCCTCAAATCCAATCCTTCACATCTGCCTCCAAATCTGACCTCTACCCTTGACTCCAGACCCCATCACCTCCCTGTCCTCATTTTGCACTCTTTCCCACCCACACTGGCCTCAGGTGTTCTTTAAGGCATGATGCTACCTCAGGGTCTTTGCACTGGCTTTTCCTTCTACCAGGAACTCTCTTCCCAAGATCTCTCTATGGCTATGTCTGGTCATTCAGGTCTCTGCTTAAATATCTCTTCAGAGAGGCCTAAGGCCTCCCAAACTGAAGTCCTCCAACAGGCACTCTTCACCCTGTTTTATCTTCTTGTTTTTTGTTTGTTTTGATGGCTGGATGGTAAGGAGATCTGATACCTTGACCTTGGCGTCACTAACACCACACTCTAAGCAAGTAAGCTAAACGGCCAGCCCCTGTTATATCTTTCTAGTGAGTGGTCCCCTGTCGCCATCTGGAACTATCGTGTCTGTTTTGTTCCCCGCTTTGTCCTCAGCGCATGGGGACAGGGCCTTGCACACAGTAAATACCCAGTAAAGATCTGATGAATGACAAAATGAATTGTTATCCAGAAGTTTGTTTTGCAGCCAGGTAAGCATGCATATAAACGTGCAACATGCAGATTCTGCGACATGCCCCCGATAAAGTAGGCACAGTATGAGACTCAGTTCACATGCGGCAATGAAGTAGTTCGGTTCGGGGCAACCGGACACTGAGGGTAGCTCCTCGCCTGCCCGCACACACGCACCTTGCCCGCCGCTTCTCTTCCTCAGCCAGCTGCTGCACCCGCAGCGATTCCTGCATGTCCGCCAGGCTCGGGCACCATTCGCGCTCCTCAGCCTCCAGCTCGAGCAGCTGCTCCTGCGATGGCCACAGCGAACCGGGGGCCACCCCGGAGGCGGCGCCGTGCCTTGCGAACTGTTTGGCCGCGTAGCGCGGGCCCAGCTGCCAGCGCGGAGTCAGCGGGTCCTCCGGATCTGGCCACCAGGGCCCCGGAGAGCGGCGCGGGGGCGGTGGCGCCCGGTAGCCACGGGATCCAGGGCCCAGGATCGCCGCCAGCCTAAGCAGGCTGCGCGCCTGTGGCACGGGGGCCGCCATCTTGGCCGTCCGGGGTCCTCGCGGGCCGGCGGGCTGGCCACGGCGCTGCCTGAGCGCGAGGCCCGATGGGGCCAGGGCAGGGCGAGGGGCGTCCCCGCTGCCTCAGTCCTGGAGAGAGGAAGGGGCTGATGTATACCTTAGCATATTCGAGTATAGCTTTAAATTTTGTTAAACAGTTGTTTATTAAAATTGTATTTTAATTTTATATTTTTAAATGGTTTGCTTTTTTAGGGTTTATTTTAAACAATCATTTAAATATTTGCTTAAAATTTATAAATATTCAATTTCAAGGTCTATCCACATATTGCCTTATGTTTTAATTAAATATTTGAAATCTATTTTAAGCTTTTTTTAAGACACTTAAATTTTATTTTAAACAAATATTATTGATAGTATTAATTTAAATATTCATTTATTTTGTTTTATTTATTTTAAACTTTTGAATTGCTTTTAATATTTTAATTAAAATGTTTATTTTAAATCATTTTTCCCAAAAAAGAAATAAATGTTTTTTTCTTATACTCTTACCCAGACTTTTATTTAATTAATTAATTAATTAATTTTGGTGGCTGGCCGGTCCAGGAATTGAACTCCAGACCTTGGTGTTATCAATTTATTTAAGATATTTAAAGTCCTATTTTAAATATTTATTTAAAGTTGTGTGTAAATATTGAGACACTATGTATAAATTGTATTTTTAATTTTATTGGAATGTTTTTTTCTTTGCAAGGGGGGCATATGGCGGGTATGGGGATCCAAACCCTTGGCATTATGCCCTTTAAATTTTTATGATGTAAAATGTTTTAAATGTTTGTGGTGCAGAAATCAAACATTACTTTTTATTTTTTATATTTTTTAAAAGATGACCGATAAGGGGATCTTAACCCTTGACTTGGTGTTGTCAGCACCACACTCACCCAGTGAGCTGACCGGCCATCCCTATATGGGATCCGAACCCGTGGCCTTGGTGGTATCAGCACCACACTCTCCCAAGTGAGCCACGGGTTGGCCCCTCAAACATTATTTTTTAAAAAAGGATTTTAACCTTAAAAAGGGATGAAATGCTGCCACATGGGTGAACCTCAAGGACGTTATGAAATAGGCCAGTTAGTCACAAAACGACAAATATTGTGTGATTCCACTTACATGAGGTAACCAGAGTAGTCGAATTCACAGTAACAGAAGGTAGATTAGAGGTTAACAGGGGTTGGGGGGCGGGGAGTGGGAGGTATTGCTTAATGAGTACAGAGTTTCTGTTTGGGATGGTCAAAAAAGTTCTGGAAATGGATACAGGTGATGGTTGCACAATAATGTGGGTGTACTTAATGTCACTGAACTGCACACTTAAAAATTAAGAGGTAAGTTTTATGTTTATCACACACAAAAAAGAATTGCAGTTTGCTCGGTACATTATGTATATATTATTCCCAAACCAGAAACAGCCCACACCCAGTGTCTGCCTGCAGTAGAACGGATACCAAATTTATGCTGTTTCAGCCAGTGGAATCCTGCACAGAAATGAAAAAGCAGAAATAACAGCTGCTTACAGCAACATTCTCAGAGACATTACATGCAGCAAAGAAAGCAGGACCCACATCATTCATTTTTGTAAAGAAATTTTTTGTTCCTTTGTTTTTGGTGTCTGGCCAGTGCAGGATCAAACCCTGGCCTATAGTGTTATCAGCACCACACTCTAAGCAACTGAGCTCACCAGCCAGCCCTAAAGAAATTTTTTTCATTGTGTAAAGTTAACACAAATTGTTCTAAGTTTTATATAAAGTTGAAAAATCCTGCTGTTTAAGGATGTGCACATCTTAAGGGGTAAACAAAGAAAAACAAAGCAGTGATCATTTTGGGAGTCAGGATGTGGCACCTCTGGTAGGGATGAGAGGGCAGGAGGGGAATCCGGGTGGTGGTCCCACAGGGGGTTCCTTTCGTAGCAGGTCACTTAGCAGGACGTCCCAGTTCTGTTTGCTTTCCTCCATGTGGGCTGTATTTGATGTTATTTCTTGTCTTAAACTGAAGCGATTCCCAAGTTATAGTTGTTTTTTCATCTGTGTGTATGTATTGTGCACTTTTCTGGAGAATTAGATTTCACAATTTTATTTATTTTATTTCTTTAGAATGAAAATTTAGTTTTTTAATTTTAATTTATCAATATACAATAAAAAATGAAAATGTAAACAATGTGAGGGTACAGTGAGAAGTCTTAATTCTGCCTGTCTTCCATCCTCTAGTTCACTGTCTGAGTCCCTCCCACCCACTTGCGTTAGTTTCTTGTGTATCCTGGGGAGTGGCTTTGTACATTCTTATTTACAGTGTTAATTAATTAATTCCTTTTTTTTAATGAATTATTTCACAGGGACAGAAGAGTTGTCATTTATGTCATCAAGCAGATTTAACACTTTGGCTCGTTTCCTTTCGATCTTAAAAAAAATTCCTTTCAATAAAATTTGACCAATACTATTAAAATCTCCTTCAAATTCCACCTCTTTGCTTCACCACCCTTCTCAGGAGTTACACTGAAATTAGCTTATCCTAGGGCCAGCCCCTGGCTCACTTGGGAGAGCGTGGTGCTGACAACACCAAGTCAACGGTTAAGATCCCCTTACCAGTCATCTTTTGAAAAAAAAAAAAAAGAAGAAAGAAAGAAAAAAATTAGCTTATCCTTCCAGGACCAGCCTTTATGCATTCACCACTTATCTGGAGTCTGTGGGAAAAATATACCATTTGTGTGTGTGCGTCTGTGTACATATTTTTTTTTGGCAGCTGGCCAGTAAGGGGACCTGAACCTTGACCTTGGTGTTATAACACCGCTCTCTAACCAACTGAGCTAACTACAATACATATTTTCAAACAGTTTACATAAAATGTTCTCCTTCATGTATAAGTTTGCAACTTACTCTTCTCACTCAACTTCTCACTCACTCACCAAGGCCCCGGGTTCGGCTCCCATATAGGGATGGCCGGTTCGCTCACTGAGTGAGCGTGGTGCTGACAACACCAAGTCAAGGGTTGAGATCCCCTTACCGGTCATCTTTAAAAAAAAAAAGAATACAGATATTAGATTGTGCCATATGGGGTAAGTGTAAATATTGTTTTGCAAACGTTTATTTCCATCACATATATATGTTTAGACTGGTGTTCCAGTTGCAATTGCTGCTAACAAACCTTCCTCAAACAATCGTTTTATAAAACTCATGGATTCTGCAGGTCACACATTTGGGCAGAGCACAGTGAGGATAGCTTCTCTCCTCTCACTGTCGTCTCAGCCCCAACTGGGAAGAGTTGAAGGTCGAGGTGATTTGACACCTGGCAGCTAGAATCATCAGGAAGCATCTTCATTCTCTCATGTCTCATGACTGATGCTGGCTGGGGCCTCAGCTGGTCTCTTGGCTACTATATCTGCATGGTGGTGTCTCTGCATGGGCCAGCTTGGGCTTCCTCATAGCATGGCGGCTGGGTCACAAGCAAACAAGGCTGAAGCACATGTCATTTTTCTGAGCCTTGGAAGTCACGCAGAATCACTTTTACTATACTGTATTCTATTGGTTGAGCCAGTCACAAAGGTTGCCCAGGTATGAGGGGAGGGGGCAGAGTCAAGGCTACATTCTGTGTAGACTATGTGGGATGGGAGATATTGTCGAGATTCTTTGGAAAATACAATCTGCTACCACTGGTTCACAGTATAAAATGTATTTCTTACTGAGCTTAGTGGTGAAAAAAATTTTGGAAAAAAAATCTCTGTTTGATATTGCTCGTGTATGAATAGACTACAATTATTCCATCAGGCTGTTTTGAGGGACATTTAAGTAGTTTCCAATTTCTTTTTCTTTTTGGGGGGAGGGGGGCAGCTGGCCAGTATGGGGATCCAAACCCGTGACCTTGGCATCATAAGGCTGTGCTCTAACCAGCTGAGCTAACTGGTTAGCCCCCTCCAATTTTTCTTGATTATGGATATGATACTGCAGCGAGCCTCCTTGTCTGTGTCCCCATGTGCACATGAAGAAGTTTCCTTGGGGTGCCTACTCAACAAATCCAAGTCTTTCCCCAGATTTTGCTGAGGGACAGATGGCCAGTGTGGTTAAGGCCCAGAGAATGGAGGGAACTCAGGGAGCAGATGCAGTGAAGGGTGTCAGGCATGGGCCAGCCATGTGGGCCTCACACGTCGTGATGAGGGGTTTCAGTTTTATTCTAAGGGAGATGGGGAGTCATGGAAGGGCTTTGAGCAGAGGAGTGATGGATATGGTTTATGATTCTCCTCCAGCTTCTGAGCAGAATAGACATTGTGTAGGTCGACACGTAGAAACAGGAACTATTAAGAGGCAGAAGAGGCCACATAGTCTCTCAGGTGCACTAGCCTCAGGGCCTTTGCATTACCTTAGCTATTACTTCTTCCTATTTCTCTTCTTGATCTTTACATGGTGGGCTCTTTCTTGTCATTCAGGTTTAACTAAGTGATGACCTCCTCTATGCCTTGAACTTTTGAAGAGAAAGGAAATGAAGTAGAGCTGGTCACTGGCCTCAGGGAGCTCACAGTCTTGTGGGTGAGACACCGAAATAATTATAACAGAGGTGAAGGAGAAAAAAAGTGCCTGGAATGGGACTGATGGGCAGCCAGGTGCAGGACTTCAGAGCTGCAATTTCCTACCAGGCAAGAACATCTGGGGACCACCCTGAGAAACATTCACCTAGAGGTTAGGTATAGGGCAATTTGATGTCAAACCAGCCTGGTTGAGTTTCAGCTGCTGGCCACGGCTCTGCATACAGCAGGTGCCAATTAGCCACAGGGGAGGGACTTTTGAGGGCAGACCTTAAATTGAGATAAAATTCACACAACATGAAAGTAACCATTTTATCAGCACTGAGTTACCTGGCCAGCTCTGAAATTAACCATTTTAAAGTAAGCAATTTAAGGGGCCAGCCGGTGGCTCACTTGGGAGAGTGTGGTGCTGACACCCAATCAAGGGTTAAGATCCCCTTACTGGTCATCTTTTAAAAATAAATAAATAATTAATTTTAAAAATAAAGTAAAGAATTTAGTGGCATTTAGCATAATCACCATGTTCCACAATTGTCACCTCTATCAGCACCACAGTCTAACCAGCTCAACTAATCAGCCAACCCATCACCTCTATCTGGTTCCAAAGCGTTTTCTTTTCTTTTTTTTTTTTTGGCAGCTGGCTGGTACAGGGATCCGAACCATTGACCTTGATGTTATAACACCGCTAGCTCTAACCAACTGAGCTAACTCGCCAAGTGAATTCCAAAGCATTTTCATCGCTCCGAAAGGAAACTTCGCACCCATCAAACAGTCACCTCCCACTTCCTCCTCCCCTCAGCCCCTGGAAACCACAAATTTTCTTTCTGTCCCTATGAATTTGCCTATTCCGGACATTGCTTTTTTTTTTTTTAAAGATGACTGGTAAGGGGATCTTAACCCTTGACTTGGTGTTG
>NW_007726370.1:703594-713828 GCF_000696425.1 Galeopterus variegatus | reverse complement strand
CTCTATATGGGATCCGAACCCTCGGCAGGAGCGCCGCCCTCTACTGAGTGCGCCACCGGGCCAGCCCCATATGTGGCCTTTTGTGTCTGGATTATTTCACTTAGAATGATTTTGAGGTTCATCCATGTTGTAGCATGTATGAGTACTTGCGGTGCATTGAATTGTGCCCCCCATTCATATGTTAAAGTGCTAACGCTCAGAATGTGACTGTATTTGGAAATAGGGTCTTTAAAAAGGTAATGAGGGGCTGGCCAATTAACTCAGTTGGCGAGAGGTTAGGTGTGGGCATGTTGATGTCAAACCAGCCTGGGTTTCAGCACTGCCTTGTAGTAACACCAAGATCAAGCGTTCAGATCCCCTTACCAGCCAGTCACCAAAAAAAGTAATGAAGTTAAAATAATGTCATTAGGATGAGCCCCAATCCAGTCTAACTGATATCCTTATCAGAAGAGGAAATTTAGGGCCGGCCGTGGCTCACTCGGGAGAGTGCGGTGCTGATGGCACCAGGGCCGCGGGTTCGGATCCCATATAGTGATGGCCGGTTGGCTCACTGGGTGAGCGTGGTGCTGACAACACCAAGTCAAGGGTTGAGATCCCCTTACCGGTCATCTTTTAAAAAAAAGAAGAGGAAATTTGGACAAAGACAACCAGGGAGGAGATAACCATCTACAAGCCGAGGAGAAAAGCTTTAGAAGAAACTAATCCTGCAGACACCTTGACCTTGGACTTCTGGCCTCCAGAATTATGAGAAAATAAACATCTGGAGGGGATAAAGAAAAGAAAGAAATTAAATATCTGTTGTTTAAGCCATGCAGTCTGCAGTACTTTGTGATGACAGCCCTATAGCAAACTAATACAGTACTTCATTCCTTTTTATGGCTGAATGATATTCCATCGTAGGGGATTTTTTTTTTTTCATATATTAAACTAGAGTCCAGTGTGTTCATTACTGAGAATTACTGACAAATTACAGACCTAATGAAATAAATCAATTCTCTGATTCATGAGGAATTACAAATCACAAACAGGAAACACAAAAATAAACTCACAACTGGACACTCACCATTTTTATCATAACCTGCACCTCCAAGCATTCTCATTGTTCTTGATGTAATCTATTTTGTTCATAGAATTTGCCATCTTCTAATGTGCATTATACATCATATTTATGCTTATTTTTGGTCTCTGCATATTAGAATATAATTTCAAAACAAATTTTATTTCTTTTGTTCACAGTTGTGAACATTCTTTACAGCACAGTACGTGTTCAGAATTTACTACCAAATTAATGGGAAAAAAATGCATATATTAGTAGTAAAAGTCAAGAATACAAAACAACCAAGGGAAGATCTTCATAACTACCATAACAAAATGACACACAGCCTTAAATAAATGCCAACTATACCAACCCTGACTTCTTACCAACAACAAAAAATTATTTAAAATTTTTGGAAAATAGCCTTAATGAGATTAGATACACTACCATACTTTAGAGATTTACAAAATATATAAAAAAAACTTTTAAGAATGCATTAAAATAATGACATTTCAGACCAAAAAAACAAAAACAAAACAAAACAAAACAGAAAATTTGTCATAGAAAAACGCCTCCTAAAAAGAATCTCAGAAGATACATTTCAAACAAAGGAAAATAATCACAGGTGAAAGATCTGAGATAAAAAAGTAAGAATGATTAAAAAATTGAAAATACAGTGTAAAGTTTAGTTGTGGGCTTCTGAAAAATAGAATCAAAATGCTTAAAATCAATAGATTATAAGAAGGATGTTAGTAAAAGAGAGTTTTACATTCATGTATTTACAAGTAGGGTAAGGATGTTTTGTTGGATATCCTCACTGGTCTTCAGATGTGACGATTTACTAAAAGGAGACCCAGGACTCAGAGAAGCAATTATAGTCATGTTCTTCGCTTATTACAAGAAGATGCAGATTAATATTAGCAAAGGGAAACGGTGCACAGGGCAAAGTCCAGGAGACAGTAGGCACAGACTTACAAGTGTCCCATCACAGGGGTCACACAGAGACGCACTTAATTCTCCCAGTAATGATATGTGACAATACATGTGAATTCTTGGCAATTAGATCTGCTCACTCAATCCTTGATGCCCAGGGTTTTTACTGGTGGTGAGTCACATAGGCACGTGGTGAGTCACATAGGCACGCAGTGAGCCCAGGTGACAGAGCGCAGCTAACTCAGCTTCTTCCGCATTTCCCTCTAGAGCAAAAGCAGTCATTCACTATAAATAATATCTTAGAATAAAATTATCTGGTTAGACTGATACCATATGGTTCAAATAGAGATAGCATGGGTCAAGGCCTCGAGGATTTAAAATTAGGCATTCACTATAAACAGTGCAGCCCAAGACCTCAGATATACAAAAACATTCTTCTTGGTAAGAATATCCCAAGGACTCAGAGGTTAGCTGCCAGGAGCTAGCCAAGGGCCAGTCTTAAAGACACACCTTTCTTTTGAAAGTGCAGGGTTTGAGGAACTCAGGCCTCCTGAGTTACATTCTTGCCCAGTCCACACCTATCCTTGCCCTGTCTCTCTTATAGCGAAACACTGAACAGAGTACTTATTTGACAGGAACAGCAGTAATATTAACATGAATGTTCCTAGCATTTACAGGAGCCATTGTAGGGTAGAGGTAGATTTAAAAACCAAACTAAAAAAGTAATACATTCTAAAAATCCATATCATACATTTTGATATTTTGTACAAATATGATTTCTCATTTCTACCCTTGATCTACTGTTACCGGTACCTTGCGTTAAATCTGTACAGATCTTTTTAGCATAGAAAATAGCCTATATTTCTTAATACATTTGATCATCAATATCAATAGTACAATACAACTTTTTTTTACATAAGGTGAATATTACCAACAATACTAGTGTTATGTCATATTGCAGTATGGTCATGTTATAATCCTGTTTATTACAGAAAATTCATGAAGAGCAATAGAGGTATTTGTTATAGCTTCCCAACAGAATTGGTTCTTGGGCTGAGTCCGTGGCGCACTCCGGAGAGTGCGGCGCTGGGAGCGCAGTAGCGCTCCCGCCGCGGGTTCAGATCCTATATAGGGATGACCGGTGCGCTCACAGCGCTCACTGGCTGAGCGTGGTGTGGCTGGTCTCAAAAAGGACAAAAAAAAAAGAATTGGTCCTTGCCTATACACAATATAATATTATGGATAGGTGCTGTTACAATTCACTGTGATTTGATTATTTCTGGATACCAAGTCAGTTGGGAACATAACCAGTCATACTGTCTCAGTTCACAGACTTGAGTAAACACTGGTTTCCACTGTGTGCTATTATATACCAGGACCCACTTCCATCTTATGGAATGCACACAAATATTCAGAATAGTTTTTATCCCTGCTACCTGTATTACAGGATGTCTTATTCTAATTTATTCTTGAGGCAATGGGAGTAGTAATGCATCAATATAAGTTTCAAGTGCCCCCAGAGAAGCCTAGGTTTGGAGGCTCAAAAGATTCTATAAATATGCCCATCAGCATGAGGAGGAAGATCCATTGTTCCATGCCTTTTTAGGCATCTGTGTGTATTAAAATGGTCAAGAGTTCCTGTTGGGTCAGAGTACTAGCCCACTCCCAATGCTGAGTCCTAGCATAATCCATAATTACTTGTTGAGTCTGTCTCACTCACTTCACTAAAGCCTCATCATTTTTCCATGCTGAATCCTATCCCTTTCTCTCTCATGGAAGACAATTTTCCCTTGTCTATTTATTCTAATCAATTGTATTTATTCTAATGAATTAATCTTCTTTCTTTGAATGCCGTTCATGATTAAGATAAATTCAACTTGTCCTGCAATGCTTAGGATGGCACCTATCTCCCTGAAGCCTTTTTCTGTCATGTAGGTTGGTGGTTTAATCCACTATGCATGTTCTTCCCATTGTGTACTAATGGCTTAACTGGAGTGAGGATTAATGCTTTATACACAAAACTGTTAGGTGGTCCACACTAGGGTTAGGTGAGTGTTAATTATACCTATATGTAATTTAGTTTGAATATGACATAAAGCTACTCATAATCTTGTCTCAGGGTGGAGCTGTTCCCCAGATATAATTTGAACCATCAAGTGATACCTAAATCTTTACTACCATCAGATACCCATTGCCTGTTTCTATTTTGTTCAATGGCTTTCCAGCCACAAAAAGAGAGTTTTACATTCATGTATTTACAAGTAGGGTAAGGATGTTTTGTTGGATATCCTCACTGGTCTTAAAATGTGTATTAAAGTGCAAAGTACACTGTAGCATGTTGGACATGTCGCTGCTATATTCTATCCATATATAGCAGTAGTCCTTTGCAAATATTTTATCATCAAATTCTATAGTTATCACCAGGAGCTGTATTTCTCATAGTCCAACAACGTGGTTGGGAGCAGTTCCCCAAAATTTCTCCCTTAATTATATACTTTATATTAGCTATACCATGAAAAGCAAGAGCCGAAAGATACTGAAACATTATTAGCATTCCAATCCAGTTCATCATTATATCATATGACCAAAAGCTCTCATAGAGTGATGCCATTTAGGTTTGCAGGCTTCCATTGGACCTTGTCAAGTTCCAAAAGCATGGGAAGTCTTGGCATGGCCTTTTTGGACATTCTGGTTTAATTGTAGTATGAAACTATCGTTCTTTTTCTCTGAGCCTTTCTTGAGGCACTGTTGTAATAGTGGATTTTCTTCCTTGGAAAACCCATTATTCATTATTTTAGCCTCAGGTAATATATCTCTTTCTCTATATTTGTCATTGATTTTCACCCAAACTTTTCACCATTGGAAGAGATGTTCAGTTCAGCCACTGTGTTTGTCCAGATTGCAAACACAATACCAGTCAAGTAAGTTCCTCCCCTTCACTTCATCTAGTTCATATAGGGTAGGGCTGCAAAGGTACAGAACTAATGGGTAATCACAAACATTAGGAGATAACAGCTGAATTCACTGCCTATCACAGTTTTACCAAATGTTCATCTAGTTCATATAGGGTAGGGCTGCAAAGGTACAGAACTAATGGGTAATCACAAACATGAGGAAATAACAGCTGAATTCACCGCCTATCACAGTTTTACCAAATGGGTAAAGGCACCATCTATCTTATCAGGCCCTTAGGAATTACGGTTACAGTTTCTTGCCTGGGAACCATCCTGCTTCCGGCACCTACAGTTGCAGCACTGGCTTTTGGACACCAACTTTACCTTTCCTCTCTTCCCTAGATCCTCCAGAAAATGAAAGGAATCCCTGTAGTAGGGTCCCTGCCTTAGTTCCCTCATGTTGAGTGTGAACACACACTTGTGAAGGCATGTATGCCAACATTTATTCTTTTATCTCCCTCCATTTTAGACACCAAGCATTTCAATTGCCTATTCTAATTCTCTATCAAATCATTATTCTGAGAATTATATGCAACATAATGTGTCCATTTTATGTGATATCTCTTTGACCATATTTGGCTGCTATAGGTTGTGAGGTGTGTTTCATATTTGGAGGAAATGTGACTCAACGGTCCATATTGGCACTGTTTTGAGCATCTGCAACTGCCACAGGAACTTCAAAGCCCAGTCCACAGCAAGTGCCACTTCATGTCAGGACTCATTTATAGCCTCCTGGGGCTACTGAAGTGATTCACTGTACAAGGCCTCTCCCCCAGATAAACAGCCCCATAGCCATGTGTAGTCTCTGTCTTTCTTGCTGTCAAACAGGAGAGGATTTTTTGGCGTTTTGTATCTCTGAAGGTGCAAGAAAAATATATCAATGATCGTCTTTATATTGCTATGTTTTCTCCGTGTCCACGTATTTAATGGACCGAGGTAACCACCTTAAGAATGTACACCAGATGTTCATTTTCTGGTTCCAATCAACTTCAGTCCTTGAAGATAGTTCTTCTGATGGTCATCAATATGTACTACTTTAATATGCCCCTTAAATTTCCAAAGTAGTTTTGTGCATGCCCCATACACTCATGCCCCGTACACTCATGCCTTTCATCATCCAGTTTCCATTGTTCTTCTGTCTGACCATATGGCTAGGCCAGTGGCCACTGCCCATGAGTCACACTGTAATGTACGACCTTTAAAATAAGGAGGAAAAGGTAGATAATTAAAAATGTACTAAATGAGATAATAACCCAACATAGGAAATAAATGTCAAAAAGAGAGCAAATTAGAAGGGACCATCCTTAAACTAATCAACAGCATGTACATAATAAAAACTTGGAATAAATATTTTACTGACGATCAGAAACCAGACATAGGCACTTGTAGGAGAATGACGCAAATAAATAAAAGGCATGCAGTAATTATGGAAAAAGAACTGCCATTATTCTTAGATGATGTGATTGATTAAGAGAAAAGTAATCTACAAAATAAAAGCTGAATTATTTTAATTAACAAATTATTTACAAATTTACGATACCCAAAGTTTGATGTTTAAAGAAGATGTAGACTTCTGGTTTTGTACAAGATGGGTGTCCCACAATATTCCTCCTATAATCACAACTAAAATATCTAAACAAAATATGTCTTAAAAAAAATTAAAAACAGCCTCTGAATTTGTTAGAAAAGAAGGAAGACTGGCTAGAGATGTTGGGAATCAAAGAAAATCTGATGGTAAGTACCTAGGGTTTTGTTTTTTGCTTCCTATATATCCCAGCCTGGGTACTAGGAAACACCAATATGCACATACAAAATAAGGCACAAGGAAGTTTTCTATATATATTCAAAGGACTCAGAAGAGTGCAGCCCAACAGGAAAGAATCTTTTTGATTTCACCTTCCCTACTCTAGGCAAGCATTACAAAGAAAGTTGCAACCTTACCCCTTCTCAACAGATGAGGTTGTCATGGAGACTGTGGAGTACAATCCTGTTGGACATCCCACCCTGCTATTGTAGGCACAGTTGAGCACTCTGATATTCCCCAAGCCTGTGTTGTAGAGACTGTGGGTGGAGCCTTACCGAAAATCTTGTTGGCAGTAAGCAAACATAATAAAAAAGGCAATAACCCCTGCCCCTTGCTATCCTCTGGTACTGTAGCTGCAAAGACTATGGGGAAAAGCCTTGTGGACCATGCCCACTGGGAACTAAGCAAAGGGCAGCAAATACACAAAACTTCTCCTCCAAACTTGAGAATGGGGAAAAGATAATAGAAAAGAGAGGAATACAGAAAGGCATTCTTCAACAGTGCATGAATCCTCGATCATAAAATTAACATTTTATACAAGAAGTATGCAAGCTGTTCTCTGACTGTAATCAAATTAGACTAGAAATTAATAACAGAAAATTACAAAATTATCTTCAAACTAATTTAAAGTAAATAATGTATTTCTGAATAACCCATTGGTCAAAGATAAAGTTTCAATGGGGATTAAAAAAATAGAACTAAATGAAAAAATTATAGCAAAATCTCTGAATTGCATCTAGAGAAGTAATTAGAGGGAAATTTATAACACCAAATGTTTACATGTTGAAGGAAGAAAGAAATCAAATTAATAATCTAAACCTACACCTTAAAAAAACAAACTATAAAAAGAAGAGCAAAATGAAACTACAGCTAGAAAGGAGAAAATATTAATATTAAAGAATAAATCCTAACAATTTTTAATAATAAAGTACTATTTTTTAACTTTTGATTAAATAATCAAACATATTTATGGGGTACCTAGTTGACTATTTGTATGTATGTACAGTATGTGATGATCAAATTAATATTATTAGCATTTTCATCATTACAAATCATGACTTTTCTTTGTGTCCCTTGCCCAGTTACTCCCTAACACCCCTCTCTCTGCCCCACCTCTAGTAACTTTAGGTCTGTTCTCGCCTAAAAGTTTAACATTTTATTGTGGCCAGTCTTTCTTCTTTCCTTTCTTCCTTCCTTTTTCCTTCCTTTCTTTCCTCCTACTTATGAGTGAAGGCATGCAGTATGTCTCTTTCTGTGCCTAGCTTATTTCACTTAATGTGATTTTCTCCAGGCTCACCCATGTTTCTGTGAATGGCAGAATTCCATTTTTTTTTTTATGGTTGTGTAGTATTCCATTGTATATACATATCACATTTTCCTTATCCAGGCATCCATCGATGGACATTTAGGTTAGTTCCAAATCTTGGCTATAGTAAACAGAGCTGCAATGAACATGGGAGTACAAATATTATAAAGAAAATCAATCAAACAAATGATTCTTTGAGAAAAAAATAGATAAATCTTTAACAAGACCACCAAAGGAAATAATAAAGAAGGCAAAAATGATCAATTCAGGATTAAAAGATGGGATATAACTACCTACCTTGTATACATTAAAAGTTTAATGAGGGAATACTGTGAACAACTTTATACACATTAATTTATCAAATTAGATGAAAGGAGCCTCTTCTTCAAGAACTATGAACTACCAAAATCTATACAAGATGAAGAGAAAATCTGAATATTGCTGTAATTATTTAAAACATAAATTCATCCTTATAAACTATCATATGTGCTACTCACTATTGATAGTTTGGGTCAAATAATTCTTTGTAGTGGGAGGCTGTCCTGCGCATTGTAGGATGTTTATTAGCATCTCTGGCTCAACCCATTAGATGCCAATAGCACCTACCAAGATGTGACAACCAAACATATCAACAGAAATTGCTGAATACTGTGTTAAGATTACTGTTCTAAACCTTACAAAATGAATTCTCCAGGCCCACATGGTTTCATTGGAGTTAACATTAAAATAAATTAAAATAAGAAAAAAACAATAAAAATTAAACAAAAACATTATAAGAAAAAACACCAATTCTACACAATTTTTCCAGAAAATAGAAGAGGAGGAAACACTTTCAACTAATTTCATGAGGCAAACACCACACTCATACCGAATCAACCAAAACAGAAAAAGAAAAGAAAAAAGAATGAAACAAAAGAAAACTTTAGACCAGTTTACTTCATTACCCTAGAAACAAAATCCTTAACAAACTGCATTCAACACTATGTAAAAAGTGTGACAGACACAACCAAACTGCATTTATTCCATGAATGCAAGATCAGTTCATATTTTAAAAAATCAAACAATATAGTCCACCTTATTAATGATCTAAAGGGGAAAACACACGATCATATCAATTAATGCAGGAAAAAGCATTAAACAATATTCAGCACTCATCTGTGATAAAAATTCAGCAAACTAAGAATGGTAGAAGACTTCCTCAACCTGATAAACAGCATACAAAAAACCATATTTAATAGTGAAAAACTAAATGTTTTCCCAAGTATGCTCAGAAATAAAGTAAGGATTTTCACTCTTACCACTCCTATTCAATATATTACTGAGAATCCTATTCAATAAATAAGGCAAAAAAAAGAGGTAATAAAATAACTGCAGATTGGGAAGAAATAAGTAAAACTGCTCCTATTTGTAAATAACATAAGTGTATACACAGAAATTTATGCAGCGCTTAAGAGGGAGAAGGAAAGTGTAAGGCAGAGGAGATGGAGGGAGAGAGAAAGTGGAAGGAGAGGCAGCAGCTCTTAAAATTAATGTGCATTGATCAAGAACGGAATACAATGTCAACACACACATTTCCTGCTGTTTTCACCTGAATTGTAACAGTTTTTAAAGCATAAATGTTTTTCAGGTAGTTGAATGCTTTGGTCAATTTCCAGAAAGATGAAAGGCTGTTTTAATCCATTTATAGTGGCTTATTGTGTGGAGAACTTGCTGATCTCCTTAAGTGACTATAGTCCACATTGATTGATTTTTTTTTTTCTTTTTTTGAGTGTGGAAACCATCGTGCAGTCCTATAAACCCCACTTGGTAATGATGTATTTCACTCTCATGTACACACACACACACACACACACACACACACACACACACACACACACACACAGAGAGACATGACTGGATTTAATTGAATAATATTTTGCTAAGGTTTTTAAAATCTAAATCAATCACCTGAGTCTATATTTGTCTGCAGTATTCTTTTCCTACAATGTCTCTTTTTTCTGGTTTTGGTATCAGGGTGATGGTAGGTCCATACAAATTTCTGGGAAGTGTTCCCTTTTCTTCCATTTTCTGGAAGTCTTTGTGTAAAACATGAATTATTTCTTCTTAAATATTTGGTAGAATTTGTTAGTGAATTCATCTAGGGGTGTATTACTAAATTTCTTTAATACTCAAATATATAGGAGTATTCCTATTATCTGTTT
>NW_007726370.1:701363-703155 GCF_000696425.1 Galeopterus variegatus | reverse complement strand
GATTTAATTGAATAATATTTTGCTAAGGTTTTTAAAATCTAAATCAATCACCTGAGTCTATATTTGTCTGCAGTATTCTTTTCCTACAATGTCTCTTTTTTCTGGTTTTGGTATCAGGGTGATGGTAGGTCCATACAAATTTCTGGGAAGTGTTCCCTTTTCTTCCATTTTCTGGAAGTCTTTGTGTAAAACATGAATTATTTCTTCTTAAATATTTGGTAGAATTTGTTAGTGAATTCATCTAGGGGTGTATTACTAAATTTCTTTAATACTCAAATATATAGGAGTATTCCTATTATCTGTTTCTTCTTAGGTTTGCTTTAGTAGTTTGTATCTTTTAAGAAATTGGTCCATTTTTCTAAATTGACCAATTAGTATTTATAAATTTTATCTATTATTCATTCATTATCCTTTAAACATTTGTAGGGTCTATAGAGGTATCACCTCTTTCATTCTTGATGTTGGTAATGCGTGTATTTCCTGTTTTGCTTTCTTGTTCTCTTAGTCTAACTACAGTTTTAACAATTTTATTGATCTCTTCAAAGGTCTAGATTTGGTTTAATATATATAATTATATCACTTTTTTACCTGTTTAATGTCACTAATTTCTGCATTAACCTTTATTTTCTTCTTCTTTCTGATTGCTTTGGAATTAATATGTTCTACTAACGTATGCAGTAACAGGTTGGAAGCCTTCATCATAATTTCAGGATCTTTTCTTTTCTAATGGAAGTCTTAATTTTTGCTGTAAACAGAGCAGTTCACAAATGTTGACATTTTATGCTTTCTTTTTATTAAATACAACTTTTTTTGTACTTTGTCAAGTGACTTATTTTTTGGCACAGAGGTTATTGAGGAGTGTTACTTTTGTTTCCAGATATTTGAAAATTTCCAGATATATTTATGTTTTTATTTTATAAATTAATCCTATGTTTGTCAGGGAACACACACTGAATTTTCCATATGCATATGAAAAGAATGTGGATTATGTGGACATTGAATGGATTGCTATGTAAATGTAAATTATGAGAATCTGGTTGATAGTATCACTCAACTATTCTATATTACTATTGTTCTATATTCTTGTTCTTTTGATAGATGAAGAAAAATGTTGCAGTCACTAACTATAATTGATGATTTTATCTTTTTTCTTCCAGTTGTATCACTTAATGTATTTTCAGATGTGTGTGTGTGTGTGTGTGTGTGTGAAATGTGTGTGTGATACACCTATAGAAATAATAGATTTTCTTGGAGAATTGAATCCTTTATTATTATATAATACTATTTTTAAGTAATATTTATGTAAAACTTTTCTTGGAGAATTGAATCCTTTATTATTATATAATACTATTTTTAAGTAATATTTATGTAAAACTAACTTTATCCTTAATAATATTTCTTCTGAATTCTACTCTATCTGAAATGATACAAATGCATTCACTCCATCTGTAAAAAAATTGACCCATAGTATGGGAATAAAGAAAGGATTTGCAGAAAAATATCTATATAGACATATTTTAGACAAGAGATCTAATTAACATAGTAGCTACAAAAATGCTGAAAACATTTTTTGCTCTTTAATCTGCATCTATTCTGAACTCTTTAATATTATCCAGTAAAATTACTTCAATCCATAAATCTATTGTTAGTAAATTGTCAGCTAAATCATAAAAATTATCTGTTTTCTGCAAGCAATTGTCTATTTTTTTCAAGCTGATTTCTATAATAAATTGATGATGGTTAATAAAGATTAAATTACTTATTTCTGTAATTAAATCCATCATAGGAATGT
>NW_007726370.1:698980-700157 GCF_000696425.1 Galeopterus variegatus | reverse complement strand
CAAATTACTATTTCACAAACCAAGATGATTCTCAGTAGGGAAGCCTTACCTCATGTTGTTTTTATCAGAGTAAGCTTAGTCTACGTTTGCTTGTCTGAATATTGCCATTATATTACTAATTTGCACATTGAGAAAAGGGTCAAGTGTACTCCAAATTTTTGTTGACTTGATATTAACCTGAAAGGGGAATGTTAATAACTGATGAAATATATCCACAGTAGTTCAACATCAAGATAGTTTAAAGTTATGTGCTTTAAAATGTAAGAAATCAACTCTGTACTGTCGAATTATTTTATATATTATTTCTTGGTATTGGTAT
The DNA here is from genome assembly GCF_000696425.1 of Galeopterus variegatus. Classification (NCBI taxonomy): domain Eukaryota; kingdom Metazoa; phylum Chordata; class Mammalia; order Dermoptera; family Cynocephalidae; genus Galeopterus; species Galeopterus variegatus. The sequence continues at coordinate 699,838 of NW_007726370.1, read as the reverse complement.
TTTTTATTCAAGATTGCCAAATGTAATTTATATTAGACCATATATAGTATGGTATAAGTCATGGAAAGAATGCATATTAAAATAATATTACCTGGGTAAGATGATATTCAATATAATAAAGTGCACTGATAAAAATTAAACAAAATGATGAGGTATTTATAATGCTCTCGTATGTTAACTAAAACAAATTAATGAAACCATTTTTAAAGTCATTATCATTATAATCAGAATATGTATTGTGATATTCAAATGTTTTTTTTTACTATTTATGAAAATGAATAATTTTCTGTGATCCTTTCTTAGATATTCTTTGCTTAAAATAATATGAATATTGTATCAAATTGTTAAATAGAAGTATATTTTAGGACACTACTGAAGTATCTACCTACTTTTCTTACTCTAAGTTATGCAACAATGTATGATATGTTTTTTTAATTTTATAATTTATTAAAAACACTAATAGAAACTAGAAAGAGATTTTTCAATATCAGTGCATTGGGACTTATTAAACAGTACATATATCAAAAAACAGAGATTCAGAGTTATTAAATCCAATGATCTAACATCATAGAGATATTTAAGAAGATTATTTTTGTATTTAATAAAGTAAACATTTTTCAAAGATTAAATTTAAGGTCATTGGTAGGTTGTGAAAATACTATTTTCCAGCAAAAATATTACATTTATTTTTCTGGAGTTCTTCAGTTATAAAATCATGATGTAGTTATATCACATTGGTTGAAAAATGAAGAATGTTATTTTATAACTAAATGGTTTAACAATCAAGCAAGTTGATTACGTTGCCCAGTAAATATAATAGAATATGCTACACATTGGGAGACATCTTTAGAACATGGG